>NW_026648132.1:47500-64165 GCF_950295315.1 Erinaceus europaeus | reverse complement strand
CCCAACTGCCCTGCCACTAGGTCAGCCAGCAGCGCCCAGACGCCTGAGCCCTGGCACAGAGGGACTGAATGATGAGAAGACAGTGCTAACCGACGCGGGACCTCAGGGACATCTGGCAACCAAGAGAAGACAGGTGGAGGTGTGCCCAGGATCCATGGAGCCCAGGCCACAGTTGCCTGGATGCCTGCCTGCCTTCCTGGATGTCTATATGCTGCCTTTGTCCAGGTAGATTTCTCAGGTCCCCTCCACTCCTGTCCCTCTCCTATCCTATCATGTCCCTCACCATCCTCTCCCCTCTCCTCTCCTCTGCACTTTGCTTCTCTCCTTTGTCTGTCCTCTCTTCCGTGTGCCCTGCTCAACAGCTCCAGCACTAGTGATGATTCTCCAGGGAAATCAGTTCGCAACGCCTTCCAACCCCTCCCTGCCCCTGACGTGACCCAGCTCACAGGGTCACCGGGTCAGCCCACCCACACCCACACCCCCCAACACATTCCCTGGTTCAACCCCTATGCCCTATTCAGCCAAACTGGCCCCTATGCAACCTACCTATGCATCGTTGTTTCTCTTCACCATTCAAGGAGAGATCTCCTTTTGTACTTAGCTTGGTTGACTGGTGGATGGATGTATGGATGGATGGATACATGGATGGATGGATGGATGGATAGCTGGATGGGTGGATGGATGGATGGACAGTTCAATAGATTGGTTTTGTAGAGGCAGAGTACCATCTAGGGGTACCTGAGACCGTTGGTGTCAGAGCCAGAGTCTATGTCAAATGTAAAACATTAATTCATCAATAACAAAAATGAATAAGCACCTAAATAAATAAACAAATAAATAAATAAATAAATATAAAAACTGGGTTAAAAATACATGGCGTCTTTGCCTTTCTGCATATGGTATGCTGTGAGGATCTTAACAAGGAAAGCATTGTCCTGAGTAGCCCCGTTGAAGTAGTGTAATATTTCCTTTTCCTTTTTCTTTTTTTACTTTCAATTTTCTTGATTATTTATTGGAATAAATAGACAGGAATTGAGAGGGAAGGGAGTGATAGAGAGTTTGTGACACAGAGAGAGTCACCTGCAGCACTTCTGCACCACTTGTAAAGATTTCCCCCTGCAGGTGGGGACCAGGGTCTTGAGCCTAGTCCCCCTGCATTGTAACATGAGTGCTTAACTGGGTGTGGCACCACCTGGTACCCTTGATGGGACACTTTTTTTGAGCAATGAAAAGAAATTCTCATGGCAAGGTAATAAATAAATGAAGAAATAAACAAAAGTGCATTTACATTAACTCTGGAAACACACAGGGACATACACATCTCTGTTACCTGTATTACTTATTCGTTGATTGATTGATTGATTGATTGATTGCCTCAAGGGGTTATTGCCTCAGCTCAGTGCCTGCGCCAAGAATAATCCACAGCCCCTGCACTCCTATTGTTCCCCTTTCGCTGCCCTTGTTGCTTGGTCACTGTGGTGGTTATTGTTGTGGTTGTCGTTGTTGTTTTGACCTTGCATCAGACAGAGAGAAAAGGAGAGAGCAGGGGAAATACAGAGTGGGAGAGAAAGATAGAGCCCCTAAAGACCTGCTTCACACCCTGTAAAGCGACTCCCCTGCAGGTGGGGGTCTGGGCGCCAGACCCCAGACACTTCCACCTGTCCCCTCTTTTCGTGAGCGCCACAAGGCCTTAACCCTCTGACATACCGCCAAACCTCCCTGGATTTACTTTTGAAGGCAATATGACCTGCCTCGGTTTGAATCTCATTATCCTGAGGGTCAGTCCTGGAGACAGTGTCATGACACGACACACGGAGATCTCTGGTATCAGAGAGCACCTGGAACAGCAGCTGGGGCTCTAGTGCCAGGGCAGGAGCAATTCCCCATCCACCGTACACGGAGTCCACCTGCCTGCATTTTGGTCCTTTTCCCTCCAAAAAAGATCTTTCCCTTTTTTCACTGAGAAACAAGCAGTAGACAGGTTACCCAGGCAGGGGGGAAAAATAAATAAGAAGCCTTTTTTTTCTTTTTTAACCGTAGCGAATGACCATCTTCTGGGAAGTAGAGGTTTTGAACCTGAAAACTCTGTCTGTCTGTCTCCTAGTCCACAGAAAGAGCCACTAGCACAGCCAGATCTCACGCTCAGATGGGGTGTTTTTGCCAGTCAAAAGTCTGCACAGCGCACTAGGGATTGGGCGGCCTGAGACCCAAATGTTACATTGTAGATGGATTGTTTGCAGTTCTTGCTCCCAAGGACATTGGAATTTCTCAACTCCCTCCCCTACAGCATGAAAGAAATGTTCTTGACCAACCATAGAGTAAATGGAGTAGGAGCGAGTGGAGCTTGTAGCCTGTCTGCGCTGCTCATGCCCAGGTGTCTGTGGGGGGCCGTGGCAGAGGCTGTAAGGGGGCTAGGGGGCAGAAGGAGACTGTTTGAGAGGCAGGCTGCAGGCAGGGGAGCCTGTGAGTGTGTGCAGGGCTGTGTGTGTGGGTGTGGTGGCAGGGCGTTAGGGCAGGTCCCCCTGCTGGATGGTGAGATGGCAGCTGGGCTGGCTCTGGGCCCCCAGGGCTGAAGCACAGAAGCAGGGTGGCAGTAAAGTACTGCAGGGAGGCACATAGTAGATGTTAGTTGGGGAGCTGGGGGACAGAGGGCAAGGGGAAAGGGGGCATCCTTGCGGAGGGCTCTTGAGTAGAGAGTGGGGGGAGCTGGAGGCATGGAAGGTCCCAGGAACCAGGGATTGACAGGAACAGATTCCTGCCCCCACCCACTGGATATAAGCTGCAGCAGCCAGAGCAGCAGCCCTGGCTTGCCTAGACCAAGGGCCCTGAGTGAGTCCCTCTGGATAAGGAAGAGAAGGAGGAGGAGGTGGAGGAGGATGAGCAGGAGGAGGAAGAGGAGGAGGAACAAGAGGAGGAGGAGGAGGAGGAGGGGCAGGAGGGCAGCTATCAGTAGGCAATGGGATTTATAAAGGCCTCCATTAAGGAGGCATGTATCCAGGCAGGCACCTACCAATCCTCAGGGTCAGCTCAGGGCACCCAGGGTCCTGGTGTGGGTATCTGTGTGGCGGGGACTGTCAGTCAGTCAGCAAGACTGTGTGTCAGTGCAAATGGTGGGACAGGGGCCTGGCGGACCTTGGTCCCCAGCCCTGGGCTCTCATTTGCCAGCCCCATGCCCAGACACACACCAATCTGCCCATAGCACCTTGGCCCGGCCGACCTGCACCTGCTGTGGCAGGGGCTCTCGCTCTGGTGGCTGGCCACCACCCCTCAAGGTCAAGTTCAGGGTGGGGGTCATGGCTGCTGGTCAACTGGATGCGTGGGGTCCCCGTGGCCTAGCAACCACAGGAGCCCTCTGTGATGTCCTAGCCCCTGGGATTCTGTGCTGGCCACACTGGCACTGGGCAGCTCAACAGCCCTGCCACTAGTTCAGCACCCAGACGCCTGGGCCCTGGCACAGAGGGACGGAAGGATGGGAAGCCAGTGCTGACGGACAAGGGTCCTCAGGGCTGGCAGCCAAGAGAAGACAGTTGGAGGTGTGCCCAGGATCCAGGGAGCCCAGGCCAGAGCTGCCTGCCTGCCTGCCTGCCCTCCTGGATGTCTGTATGCTGCCTTTGTCCAGGTATGTTTCTCAGGTCCCCTCCACTGCTGTCCTCTCCTGTCCTCTCCTGTCCTCTCCTGCCTTCACCATCTTCTCCCCTCTCCTCTCCTCTGCACTTTGCTTCTCTCCTTTGACTGTCTTCTATTGCGGGTGCCCTGCTCAACATCTCCAGCACTTGTGATTGTTCTCCAGTGACAGCTGTTCCCAACCCCTTCCACCCCCTTCCTGCCCCTGAGGTGACCCAACTCACAGGTCTCCGGCTCACCCCACCCACACCCACACCCCCCAACTCATTCCCTGGTTCAGCCCCTCTGCCCTTTTCAGCCGAACTCGCCAATTTGCAACCTACCTATGCATCCTGGTTTGTCTTCACCATTCAAGGAGAGATCTCCTCTTGTACTTAGCTTGGTTGACTGGTGGATGGATGGATGGATGGATGGATTAATAAATGGATGCATGGATGGATGGATGGATGTATAGATTTATGGGTGGATGGATGGATGCATGGAGAGCTCAATGGATTGGTTTTGTAGAGGCAGAGTACCATCTAGGGGTACTTGAGACCGCTGGTGTCAGAGCCAGAGTCTATGTCAAATGTAAAACATTAATTCATCAATAACAAAAATGAATAAGCACCTAAATAAATAAATAAATAAATAAATATAAAAACTGGGTTAAAAATTCATGGCGTCTTTGCCTTTCTGCATATGGTATGCTGTGAGGATCTTCACAAGGAAAGCATTGTCCTGAGTAGCCCCATTGAAGTAGTGGAATATTTCCTTTTCCTTTTTCTTTTTTTACTTTCAATATTCTTGATTATTTATGGGAATAAATAGACAGGAATTGAGAGGGAAGGGAGGGATAGAGAGTTTGTGACACAGAGAGAGTCACCTGCAGCACTTCTGCACCACTTGTAAAGATTTCCCCTGGCAGGTGGGGACCAGAGTCTTGAAGCCAAGTCCCCCTGCATTGTAACATGAGTGCTTAACTGGGTGTGGCATCACGTGGTACCCTTGATGGGACACTTTTTTTCTGGCAATGAAAAGAAATTCTCGTGGCAAGGTAATAAATAAATGAAAAAATAAACAAAAGTGCATTTACATTAACTCTGGAAACACACAGGGACTTATACATCTCTGTTACCTGTATTTCTTAATCTTTGATTGATTGATTGATTGATTGATTGCCTCAAGGGGTTATTGCCTCAGCTCAGTGCCTGCGCCAAGAATAATCCACAGCCCCTGCACTCCTTTTGTTCCCCTTTGGCTGCCCTTGTTGCTTGGTCACTGTGGTGGTTATTGTTGTGGTTGTCGTTGTTGTTTTGACCTTGCATCAGACAGTGAGAAAAGGAGAGAGCAGGGGAAATACAGAGTGGGAGAGAAAGATAGAGCCCCTAAAGACCTGCTTCACACCCTGTAAAGCGACTCCCCTGCAGGTGGCGGTCTGGGCGCCAGACCCCAGACCCTTCCACCTGTCCCCTCTTTTCGTGAGCGCCACAAGGCCTTAACCCTCTGACTTACCGCCAAACCTCCCTGGATTTACTTTTGAAGGCAATATGACCTGCCTCGTTTTGAATCTCATTATCCTGAGGGTCAGTCCTTAGACAGTGTCATGACAGGACACACAGAGATCTCTGGTATCAGTGAGCACCTGGAAAAGCAGCTGGGGCTCCAGTGGTAGGGCAGGAGCAACTCCCCATCCACCGTGCACGGAGTCCACCTGCCTGCATTTTTGTCCTTTTCCCTCCAAAAATGATCATTCCCTTTTTTCACAGAGAAACAAGCAGCAGACAGGTTACCCAGGCAGGGGGAAAAAATAAATAAGAAGCCTTTTTTTTTAACCGTATCAAATGACCATCTTATGGGAAGTACAGGTTTTGAACCTGAAAACTCTGTCTGACTGTGTCCTAGCCCACAGAAAGAGCCACTAGCCCAGCCAGATCTCACGCTCAGATGGGGTGTTTTTGCCATTCAAAAGTCTGCACAGCACTCTAGGGATTGGGCGGCCTGAGACCCAAATGTTACATTGTAGATGGACTGTTTGCAGCTTTTGCTCCCCAGGACATTGGACTTTCTCAACTCCCTCCCCTACAGCATGAAAAAAAGGTTCTTGACCAACCATAGAGCAAATGGAGTAGGGGTGAGTGGAGCTTGTTGCATGTCTGTGCTGCTCATGCCCAGGTGTCGGTGGGGGGCCGTTCCAGAGGCTGTAAGGGGGCTAGGGGGCAGAAGGAGACTGTTTGAGAGGCAGGCTGCAGGCAGGGGAGCCCGTGAGTGTGTGCAGGGCAGTGTGTGTGGGTGTGGTGGCAGGGGGTTAGGGCAGGTCCCCCTGCTGGATGGTGAGATGGCAGCTGGGCTGGCTCTGGGCCCCCAGGGCTGAAGCGCAGAAGCAGGGTGGCAGTAAAGTAGTGCAGGGAGGGACACAGTAGATGTTAGTTGGGGAGCTGGGGGACAGAGGGCAAGGGGAAAGGGGGCATCCTTGAGGAGGGGTCTGGAGTAGAGAGTGGGGGGAGCTGGAGGCATGGAAGGTGCCAGGAACCAGGGATTGACAGGAACAGATTCCTGCACCCACCCACTGGATAGAAGCTGCAGCAGCCAGAGCAGCAGCCCTGGCTTGCCTAGACCAAGGGCCCTGAGTGAGTCTCTCTGGATAAGGAAGAGAAGGAGGAGGTAGTGGAGGAGCATGAGGAGGAGGAAGAACAGGAGGAGGAGGAGGAGGAGGAGGGGCAGGAGGGCAGCTATCAGTAGGCAATGGGATTTATAAAGGCCTCCATTAAGGAGGCATGTGTCCAGGCAGGCACCCACCAATCCTCAGGGGCAGCTCAGGGCACCCAGGGACCTGGTGTGGTATCTGTGGGGCGGGGACTGTCAGTCAGTCAGCAAGACTGTGTGTCAGTGCAAATGGTGGGACAGGGGCCTGGCGGACCTTGTTCCCCAGCCCTGGGCTCTCAGATGCCAGCCCCATGCCCAGACACACACCAATCTGCCCATAGCCCCTTGGCCCGGCCGACCTGCACCTGCTTTGGCCTGGGGCTCTCGCTCTGGTGGCTGGCGACCACCCCTCAAGGTCAAGTTCAGGGTGGGGGTCATGGCTGCTGTTCAACTGGATGGGCGGGGTCCCCGTGGCCTAGAAACCACAGGAGCCCTCTGTGATGTCCTAGCCCCTGGCATTCTGTGCTGGCCACACTGGCACTGGGCAGCCCAACTGCCCTGCCACTAGGTCAGCCAGCAGCGCCCAGACGCCTGGGCACTGGCACAGAGGGACGGAAGGATGGGAAGCCAGTGCTGACCGACAAGGGACCTCAGGGCTGGCAGCCAAGAGAAGACAGGTTGAGGTGTGCCTGGTATCCAGGGAGCCCAGGCCAGAGATGCCTGCATGCCAGCCTGCCCTCCTGGATGTCTGTATGCTGCCTTTGTCCAGGTAGGTTTCTCAGGTCCCCTCCACTGCTGTCCTCTCCTGTCCTCTCCTGCCCTCACCATCCTCTCCCGTCTCCTCTCCTCTGCACTTTGCTTCTCTCCTTTGACTGTCTTCTATTGCGGGTGCCCTGCTCAACAGCTCCAGCACTTGTGATGGTTCTCCAGTGACAGCTGTTCCCAACCCCTTCCACCCCATTCCTGCCCCTGAGGTGACCCAACTCACAGGTCTCCGGCTCACCCCACCCACACCCACACCCCCCAACACATTCCCTGGTTCAGCCCCTCTCCCCTATTCAGCCGATCTCACCCCTTTGCAACCTACCTATGCATCCTGGTTTGTCTTCACCATTCAAGGAGAGAACTCCTTTTGTACTTAGCTTGGTTGACTGGTGGATGGATGCATGGATGAATGGATGGATTGATGTATAGATTGATGGGTGAATGGATGGATGCATGGAGAGCTCAATGGATTGGTTTTGTAGAGGCAGAGTACCATCTAGGGGTACTTGAGACCGCTGGTGTCAGAGCCAGAGTCTATGTCAAATGTAAAAGATTAATTCATCAATAACAAAAATGAATAAGCACCTAATAAATAAATAAATAATTAAATATAAAAACTGGGTTAAAAAATGTATGGCGTCTTTGCCTTTCTGCATATGGTATGCTCTGAGGATCTTAACAAGGAAAGCATTGTCCTGAGTAGGGGCGAGTGGAGCTTGTTGCATGTCTGTGCTGCTCATGCCCAGGTGTCGGTGGGGGGCCGTGGCAGAGGCTGTAAGGGGGCTAGGGGGCAGAAGGAGACTGTTTGAGAGGCAGGCTGCAGGCAGGGGAGCCCGTGAGTGTGTGCAGGGCAGTGTGTGTGGGTGTGGTGGCAGGGGGTTAGGGCAGGTCCCCCTGCTGGATGGTGAGATGGCAGCTGGGCTGGCTCTGGGCCTCCAGGGCTGAAGCGCAGAAGCAGGGTGGCAGGAAAGTAGTGCAGGGAGGCACACAGTAGATGTTAGTTGGGGAGCTGGGGGACAGAGGGGAAGGGGAAAGGGGGCATCCTTGAGGAGGGGTCTGGAGTAGAGAGTGGGGAGAGATGGAGGCATGGAAGGTGCCAGGAACCAGGGATTGACAGGAACAGATTCCTGCACCCACCCACTGGATAGAAGCTGCAGCAGCCAGAGAAGCAGCCCTGGCTTGCCTAGACCAAGGGCCCTGAGTGAGTCCCTCTGAGAATGAGGAAGAGAAGGAGGAGGATTTGGAGGAGGATAAGGAGGAGGAGGAAGAGGAGGAAGAAGAAGAGGAGGTGGAGGAAGAGGAGGAGGGGCAGGAGGGCAGCTATCAGTAGGCAATGGGATTAATAGAGGCCTCCATTAAGGAGGCATGTGTCCAGGCAGGCACCCAAGAATCCTCAGGGGCAGCTCAGGGCACCCAGGGACCTAGTGTGGGTATCTGTGGGGCGGGGACTGTCAGTCAGTCAGCAAGACTGTGTGTCAGTGCAAAAGGTGGGACAGGGGCCTGGCAGACCTTGATCCCCAGCCCTGGGCTGTCAGATGCCAGCCCCATGCCCAGACACACACCAATCTGCCCATAGCCCCTTGGCCTGGCCGACCTGCACCTGCTTGGGCCTGGTGCTCTGGCTCTGGTGGCTGGCCACCACCCCTCAAGGTCAAGTTCAGGGTGGGGGTCATGGCTGCTGGTCAACTGGATGGGCGGGGTCCCCGTGGCCTAGCAACCACAGGAGCCCTCTGTGATGTCCTAGCCCCTGGCATTCTGTGCTGGCCACAATGACAGGGCAGCCCAACTGCCCTGCCACTAGGTCAGCCAGCAGCGCCCAGACGCCTGGGCCCTGGCACAGAGGGACGGAAGGATGGGAAGCCAGTGCTGACCGACAAGGGACCTCAGGGCTGGCAGCCAAGAGAAGACAGGTGGAGGTGTGCCCGGGATCCAGGGAGCCCAGGACAGAGCTGCCTGCATGCCTGCCTGCCCTCCTGGATGTCTGTATGCTGCCTTTGTCCAGGTAGGTTTCTCAGGTCCCCTCCACTCCTGTCCTCTCCTGTCCTCTCCTGCCCTCACCATCCTCTCCAGTCTCCTCTCCTCTGCACTTTGCTTATCTCCTTTGACTGTCTTCTATTGCGGGTGCCCTGCTCAACAGCTCCAGCACTTGTGATGGTTCTCCAGTGACAGCTGTTCCCAACCCCTTCCACCCCCATCCTGCCCCTGAGGTGACCCAACTCACAGGCCTCCGGATCACCCCACCCACACCCACACCCCCCAACACATTCCCTGGTTCAGCCCCTCTCCCCTATTCAGCCGAACTCGCCAGTTTGCAACCTACCTATGCATCCTGGTTTGTCTTCACAATTCAAGGAGAGATCTCCTTTTGTACTTAGCTTGGTTGAATGGTGGATGGATGGATGGATGGATGGATGTATAGATTGATGGGTGGATGGATGGATGCATGGAGAGCTCAATGGATTGGTTTTGTAGAGGCAGAGTACCATCTAGGGGTACTTGAGACCGCTGGTGTCAGAGCCAGAGTCTATGTCAAATGTAAAATATTAATTCATCAATAACAAAAATGAATAAGCACCTAAATAAATAAATAAATATAAAAACTGAGTTAAAAAATACATGGCGTCTTTGCCTTTCTGCATATGGTATGCTGTGAGGATCTTAACAAGGAAAGCATTGTCCTGAGTAGCCCCATTGAAGTAGTGGAATATTTCCTTTTCCTTTTTCTTTTTTTACTTTCAATTTTCTTGATTATTTATGGGAATAAATAGACAGGAATTGAGAGGGAAGGGAGGGTTAGAGAGTTTGTGACACAGAGAGAGTCACCTGCAGCACTTCTGCACCACTTGTAAAGATTTCCCCCGGCAGGTGGGGACCAGGGTCTTGAAGCCCAGTCCCCCTGCATTGTAACATGAGTGCTTAACTGGGTATGTCACCACTTGGTACCCTTGATGGGACACTTTTTTTTAGCAATGAAAAGAAATTCTCATGGCAAGGTAATAAATAAATGAAGAAATAAACAAAAGTGCATTTACATTAACTCTGGAAACACACAGGGACATATACATCCTGTTACCTGTATTCCTTATTCGTTGATTGATTGATTGATTGATTGCCTCAAGGGGTTATTGCCTCAGCTCAGTGACTGCGCCAAGAATAATCCACAGCCCCTGCACACCTTTTGTTCCCCTTTGGCTGCCCTTGTTGCTTGGTCACTGTGGTGGTTATTGTTGTGGTTGTCGTTGTTGTCTTGACCTTGCATCAGACAGAGAGAAAAGGAGAGAGCAGGGGAAATACAGAGTGGGAGAGAAAGATAGAGCCCCTAAAGACCTGCTTCACACCCTGTAAAGCGACTCCCCTGCAGGTGGGGGTCTGGGCGCCAGACCCCAGACCCTTCCACCTGTCCCCTCTTTTCGTGAGCGCCACAAGGCCTTAACCCTCTGACTTACCGCCAAACCTCCCTGGATTTACTTTTGAAGGCAATATGACCTGCCTCGTTTTGAATCTCATTATCCTGAGGGTCAGTCCTTAGACAGTGTCATGACAGGACACACAGAGATCTCTGGTATCAGTGAGCACCTGGAAAAGCAGCTGGGGCTCTAGTGGCTGGTCAGGAGCAACTCCCCATCCAACGTCCACGGAGTCCACCTGCCTGCATTTTGGTCCTTTTCCCTCCAAAAAAGATCTTTACCTTTTTTCACTGAGAAACAAGCAGCAGACAGGTTACCCAGGCAGGGGGAAAAAATAAATAAGAAGCCTTTTTTTTTTTAACCGTATCTAATGACCATCTTATGGGAAGTACAGGTTTTGAACCTGAAAACTCTGTCTGTCTGTGTCCTAGTCCACAGAAAGAGCCACTAGCCCAGCCAGGTCTCACGCTCAGATGGGGTGTTTTTGCCAGTCAAAAGTCTGCACAGCGCTCTAGGGATTGGGCGGCCTGAGACCCAAATGTTACATTGTAGATGGACTGTTTGCAGTTTTTGCTCCCCAGGACATTGGACTTTCTCAACTCCCTCCCCTACAGCATGAAAAAAAGGTTCTTGACCAACCATAGAGCAAATGGAGTAGGGGCGAGTGGAGCTTGTTGCATGTCTGTGCTGCTCATGCCCAGGTGTCGGTGGGGGGCCGTGGCAGAGGCTGTAAGGGGGCTAGGGGGCAGAAGGAGACTGAGAGGCAGGCTGCAGGCAGGGTAGCCCGTGAGTGTGTGCAGGGCAGTGTGTGTGGGTGTGGTGGCAGGGGGTTAGGGCAGGTCCCCCTGCTGGATGGTGAGATGGCAGCTGGGCTGGCTCTGGGCCCCCAGGGCTGAAGCACAGAAGCAGGGTGGCAGTAAAGTAGTGCAGGGAGGGACACAGTAGATGTTAGTTGGGAACTGGGGGACAGAGGGTAAGGGGAAAGGGGGCATCCTTGAGGAGGGGTCAGGACTAGAGAGTGGGGGCAGCTGGAGGCCTGGAAGGTCCCAGGAACCAGGGATTGACAGGAACAGATTCCTGCACCCACCCACTGGATAGAAGCTGCAGCAGCCAGAGCAGCAGCCCTGGCTTGCCTAGACCAAGGGCCCTGAGTGAGTCCCTCTGGATAAGGAAGAGAAGGAGGAGGTAGTGGAGGAGCATGAGGAGGAGGAGGAAGAGGAGGAGGAAGAGGAGGAGGAGGAGGAGGAGGGGCAGGAGGGCAGCTATCAGTAGGCAATGGGATTTATAAAGGCCTCCATTAAGGAGGCATGTGTCCAGGCAGGCACCCAAGAATCCTCAGGGGCAGCTCAGGGCACCCAGGGACCTGGTGTGGGTATCTGTGGGGCGGGGACTGTCAGTCAGTCAGCAAGACTGTGTGTCAGTGCAAATGGTGGGACAGGGGCCTGGCGGACCTTGGTCCCCAGCCCTGGGCTCTCAGATGCCAGCCCCATGCCCAGACACACACCAATCTGCCCATAGCCCCTTGGCCCGGCCGACCTGCACCTGCTTTGGCCTGGGGCTCTGGCTCTAGTGGCTGGCCACCACCCCTCAAGGTCAAGTTCAGGGTGGGGGTCATGGCTGCTGGTCAACTGGATGGGCGGGGTCCCCATGGCCTAGAAACCACAGGTGCCCTCTGTGATGTCCTAGCCCCTGGCATTCTGTGCTGGCCACACTGGCACTGGGCAGCCCAACTGCCCTGCCACTAGGTCAGCCAGCAGCGCCCAGACGCCTGGGCACTGGCACAGAGGGACGGAAGGATGGGAAGCCAGTGCTGACCGACAAGGGACCTCAGGGCTGGCAGCCAAGAGAAGACAGGTAGAGGTGTGCCCGGGATCCAGGGAGCCCAGGCCAGAGATGCCTGCATGCCAGCCTGCCCTCCTGGATGTCTGTATGCTGCCTTTGTCCAGGTAGGTTTCTCAGGTGCCCTCCACTGCTGTCCTCTCCTGTCCTCTCCTGTCCTCTCCTGCCCTCACCATCCTCTCCCCTCTCCTCTCCTCTGCACTTTGCTTCTCTCCTTTGACTGTCTTCTATTGCGGGTGCCCTGCTCAACAGCTCCAGCACTTGTGATGGTTTTCCAGTGACAGCTGTTCCCAGCCCCTTCCACCCCCTTCCTGCCCCTGAGGTGACCCAACTCACAGGTCTCCGGCTCACCCCACCCACACCCACACCCCCCAACACATTCCCTGGTTCAGCCCCTCTCCCCTATTCAGCCGATCTCGCCCCTTTGCAACCTTCCTATGCATCCTGGTTTGTCTTCACCATTCAAGGAGAGATCTCCTTTTGTACTTAGCTTGGTTGACTGGTGGATGGATGGATGGATGCATGGATGCATGTATGGATGGATGGATGGATGGATTGATGTATAGATTGATGGGTGAATGGATGGATGCATGGAGAGCTCAATGGATTGGTTTTGTAGAGGCAGAGTACTATCTAGGGGCACTTGAGACCGCTGTTGTCAGAGCCAGAGTCTATGTCAAATGTAAAAGATTAATTCATCAATAACAAAAATGAATAAGCACCTAATAAATAAATAAATAATTAAATATAAAAACTGGGTTAAAAAATGTATGGCGTCTTTGCCTTTCTGCATATGGTATGCTCTGAGGATCTTAACAAGGAAAGCAATGTCCTGAGTAGCCCCATTGAAGTAGTGGAATATTTCCTTTTCCTTTTTCTATTTTTACTTTCAATTTTCTTGATTACTTATGGGAATAAATAGACAGGAATTGAGAGGGAAGGGAGGGATAGAGAGTTTGTGACACAGAGAGAGTCAACTGCAGCACTTCTTCACCACTTGTAAAGATTTCCCCCGGCAGGTGGGGACCAGGGTCTTGAAGCCCAGTCCCCCTGCATTGGAACATGAGTGCTTAATTGGGTGTGGCACCACCTGGTACCCTGCTACCACTTGGGTCACTTGAGAAATAGATGAGTTGGAAAGAGACCAGAATTCAAAAACCTCCTACACAGTGTTCATCGATGACAGGTTCAAACCTGGCTTGTATTGATTGTAAGGCAGCATATCTCATGCCCACTGACCCCAGAAAGCCCCAGCCTTCAACATATTCTGTACTACCAGACCTGACAGTAATGTGTGTGTGTCTGTCTGTCTGTGTGTGTCTGTGTGTGGTCAGAGATCACCTATAGTAGTCTCAGAGCATGGTTGTCAAGGTAGCCAGCCTCACCTGCAACTTGTGTACAGAGAACCTAGATGGTCAGTGCAAGGCATCTAGCCCAGATCCTGGCTAAGCAAGAATGCCAGAGAACTATGTGGAAGCCCAGGACCCCATTTTGAGCCCCTGGTCACCACTTACCCAGCTAGGGAAAAGCTGGGCTACTGGCAAATCAGAGCTGCAGCTGTCTCTCTGTTTCTCTTCCTGCTTGGGCCCTGCTCTCTCAATTTATGACTGTTTCTTTCTCCTCAATAATAAAGTTATAAATGATGTACAGAAATACATGGAAAGTGGCAAAAAATTACCCCCGTGCCCACTATTACATGTAACTGTAGACTGTAAACCTCCCCCAAGAAAGAACAGAATAAATATTTGTTAGGTTAAAAACATTGTAGGTTAAATAGGGAACATTCTTTGAGCCATGTAATACTAATCCATTCTGCATTGGATGTCACTGTCAATAACAGTGCAGTAGTATTTGTAGTAGTGTGTAGTATCTGCAAAAGGAAATGTGTTGTGTGTCCAAAGTTCCCTTCAATTATAAGAGAAAATCTATCAGGCAGAAGAAATGACCCCTCATGTGATATTGGACTAAATATATAAATAATTATGAAAATATATGGGGATGATTGAGGAGGATTTAAAAAAAATAAAAGATAAAAACAAAAACAACAGGAAGACCTGATTACAGCAGAAATATAGAAAACATCTGCTGAGACAGAGGGCTGCTTCAAAAATTCCCTGACACTTCAGGGTCCAGGCAAATTAAGAATTCTGGAAAATGAAAAGAAACGCATACGTATTGAAGCTTACACTAGAGAAAGGAGGCAAGTTCTGTACTATGATAATTACAATAAGATGCTGATAAAAGGCTATTGGAAATGCTCCTGGAAGGTTTATAATTTATAATTGTAGTGAAACCTGCTCCAACTATTTGACCAATTATTTGTGAATAAGGAGGCTGTTATAAATGTGGTAATTCTGCATTAAGATCAAATAAAAAGGTCAAAAATTCTAAAAATGACTGATATCTATATATATGTATATATATATGTACATATATGTATGTGTTTATTATAAACTATGAGGTATACTGGCATGGCTATGAGGAGACAGAGTATGTTTTGTGACATAGAGTCTTACAAAGCTGAGGCTCCAGAAACCTAGGTGAAATCGCCAACAAAACAAGCTAGAGCTCAGCAGTGACTCTCTTTGTATATCTGGGCCTGTCAGTAAAATAATATATAAGTAAAATATTAATGAGTGCAGACAGAGTGAGTGAGAGCATGTGAGAGTCAAAGACAGAGAAGACAAGAAGAGAAATAGAATAGTTGGAAAGACACCAGAAGTCAAAAACCTCCCACACCCTGTTCATTGATGACAGGTTCAAACCTGGGTTGTAGAGATTGTAATGCAGCAGTCTCATGTCCACAGACCCCAGACAACCCCAGCCTTCACTATATGTGTGTATTATTTATGACAGGAAATGTATTGTGAGTGTAAACTTCCCGTCAATTATAAGAGAATAATCTATCAAGCAGAAGAAATGATATATGCATATAATTCAATATGCATATATTCAATATGCATATATTCAATATGCATATATGCATATTTATATATGCATATAAATGGGGATGATCTAGGAGGATTTGAAAAGAATGAAAAATAAAAACAAAAAGCACAAGAAGACCTGATTACAGCAGAAACATAGAAACCATCTGCTGAGAAACAGAGGGCTGCTTCAAAAATTCTGAGTCACTTCAGAGTCCAGGGAAATTAAGATTTCAGGAGAATGAAAAGAAACTCATATGTATTGAAGCTTAAGCTAGAGAAAGGAGGTGAGTTCTGTACAATGATAATTACAATGAGGATGCTGATAGAAATGCTATTAGAATTGCTACTGGAAGGTTCTATTATTTATAATTGTATTGAATCCCGCTCCAGCTATGTGGCCAATTATTAATGAAAAAGGAAGCTGTTATAAATGTGTTAATTCTGATTTAGATTAATTACATAGGTTGATAATTCCAAAAATGGCAGAATATATATATATATATATATATATACATATATATATATCTTTATTATAAAGTCTGAGAGATACTGCCATGGATATGAGGAGACAGAATATGGCTTGAGTCAGAGAGAATTACAAAGATGAGGCTCAAGTAGCCTTGATGAAAACACCAACAAAAAAATCCAGAGCTCAGCAGGGCTCTGGTAACTCTCTTTGTATATCTGGGCCTGTCAATAAAATAAAGATATAAGTAAATTATTACTGAGTGCAGACAGAGTGAGTGAAAGCCTATGAGAGTCAGATACAGAGAAGGCTAGAAGAGAAATAGAAGAGTTGGAAATAGACCAGAAGTCAAACCCCCTAGACTGTGTTCATTCATGACAGGTTCAAACCTGGCTTGTAGAAATTGTAAGGCAGCAGCTCTAATGCCCACAGACCCAAGACAACCCAAGCCTTCACCATATTTGTGTAGTATTTGCCCCAGGAAATGTATTGTGCATCAAAAGTTCCCTTCAATTATAAGAGAAAATCTATCAAGCAGAAGAAATGACCCCTCATGTGATACCTGACATAATAAAAAATATGCAAATAAATGGGGATGACCTAGGAGGACTTGAAAAAATAAAAAAAAAATGAAAACAAACACCATAAGAAGACCTGATTACAGCAGAAACATAGAAACCATCTGGTGAGAAACAGAGGGCTGCTTCAAAAATTCCCTAACACTTCAGGGTCCATGGAAATTAAGATTTCCGGAAAAAGAAAACAAACACATACGTATTGAAGCTTACACTAGAAAAAGGAGGGAATTTCTGTGCTATGATAATTACAATAAGGATGCTGAGAGAAACACGATTAGAAACTCTACTGGAAAGTTCTATTATTTATATTTGAATTAAATGCTACGCCAACTATATGGCCAATTATTTCTGAAAAACTAGGCTGTTATAAATGTGGTAATTCTGAATTAAGGTCAAGTACATAGGTCGACAATTCAAAAAATAACAGATAT
>NW_026648132.1:35000-42500 GCF_950295315.1 Erinaceus europaeus | reverse complement strand
ACCAAGGGCCAAGGAGAGCTACAATGGTGTCAATATTGAGCTGTAAATCAGAATGTGCCAAGTGTTTTGCACAAAATCACCTTGCCACAGTGATTCTGTTGTTCTCTCTCTCTTTCCCTCCCACACACACACACACACACACACACACACACACACACACACTCACAGTTACACACACGCACACATCCACATAGGCACAGGCACAAACGAAGTTATACTCATGCACACTGGACAGCTTCTCCAAGGCAGGGCCCTGGGCTGAACCCTGCTTCGCACTTCCTGGAAGCACACCCAGCCTTTTAAGGCCAGCTCTGAGCTCCCATTGTCGTGCTTACTTCAGAAGGGCTGCAGACAGGGCAACAGCCATGCTCTGACAGCCCAGAGGCCTAGGCCACACCCAGAACCCCTGCCAGCAATATCATTGGCCAGTGTGCGAGGACACGCCCAGGAGTGTCAAGGCCCCTAGTCAGTGATTGGTCAGCAACCTTGAGCACCGCCCACATGGCCCTGCAGCACGCTCATTGGGCAGCCACTGGAAGGCCCGCCCACCAGCAACTTCTGCTGGAAAGAGATGAGAATTCAAAAACCTCCTACACAGTGTTCATGAATGACAGGTTCAAAGCGGGCTTGTAGAGATTGTAAGGCAGCAGCTCTCATGGCCACAGACCCCAGAGAGCCCCAGCCTTCACCATATGCTGTACTACCCGACCTGACAGTAATGTGTGTATGTGTGTCTATCTGTCTGTCTATCTGTCTGTCTGTCTGTGTGTGCTAGGAACTCACCTATAGTAGTCTCAGAACATGGGTGGGAAGGTAGCCAGCCTCACCTGCAACTTATGTACAGAGAACCTAGCTGGTCAGGGCAAGCCAGCTACCCCAGATTCTGGCTAAGCAAGAATGCACATGCAAAGGGACTCTCATGTCTCCCTCTCCTGAGTTCCAGATTCAATCTCATACCTCACTATCATCCAAACACTGCCAACTGTGTAAGCTGGGGCACCCCTCAGAATTCAGGGGCAGGAGCCAGTCCAGTCACGTTTGGCTGCCTACTCAGCCTCCAGACTCTCAGTCCACTGCTCAGGACAGCAGATTAAAAGCCCAGAATGAAGCCATAAAGATCTGTGTCTCAACATAGATGGGAACTGTGTTTGACCAGACAATAGTGCATGAACCCGGCCCCTCACACATACCTTTTGGTTCCGACTAAGGCAATTGCACTTGTGGCCTCACAATCCCTGATCATGGTGTCCTGGTGTCCACACATCACTCTCAGAGAGATTCCCAGAAGTAGGCATGCATGAGTTTCCCATACAAAGTCACTCTGCTTGCAGGAAGCACAAACTCCCCATGCCCTTGCTATGGAGAGACAAAGGGAAGATGAATGCCTCCATTGGCTGAATTAGGAGCTTCCAGTGGAGATCACAGCCCCGCACCTCACCTGAGGGCCCGGATGCTGCTAATAAAGGCAATTGGAAACACCTGTTACCACTTGAGCCCTGAGGACAAACTCAGGAATCCCTCCAGGAGCTAGCAGGCTGTCAGACCTTCTGACCACTGGATAGCTGTGCTCCTAGTTGGGCGGGCCTTCTGGTCAGAGGTGAGAGTATTCCCTAGATACAAGAAAGAACTTCAGGTTTCAAAAGGATTTGAAACCCAATGAGGCACTTGGAAAAGAGATTTCACAGCAATCAAAACACCCTCTTTCTGAACCCTGGAATCTTCCGTTTTCCATGGACACTGGTGTGGCCATTAGTAACACAGATCCTTTACATTCGGCCCTATAGAGGGCAAGCACAGAGTGTGTTCCAGGGGAATAGAGTTTCACTTCTCTTGACCTGAGCTCTCATGGAATAAGGGCTAGGATGCGGTGCAGGAATGTGAGGAGGGCTGCATTTAGGCTGAGTGTCAGCCTCAGGGCCCTGGAGAATGGGAGTCAATCACAGAGGGCCTAGACAGCCGCAGCTGGAGATGGAAATATGCCTGGAACCTACAGCAGGAACGCTGTCTCCGCAGTTCCCCTCTGTTTTACACCATATGCACTAGACTAAATAATCCAAAGGGCAAAGAAAGGAAAATTTCAACAGCAGGAAGACTGAGTTCACGATGCATGCACTGACTTCCAGTAAGGGTCCAGTGAAGAAGGCATGTAGAGACAGTCAGAGAGACAGAATGAGAGAGACAGAAAAGGACTGAAATTCTGGCTCTGTGTTGATCAGTGCCAGAGCACTGAAGACAAACACTCCATGCCCATGCATACTTCTTACACTATATATATAGAGAGAGCGAGATACTGATGTAGTCATTTTCTACAATGGATTCGATATGAAATTCAAACAATTGATTGCTAAAACCTGGAGGGAAACTGTGCATCAGGAAAAGAATTGTCCCAAGGAGTAAAATCTCCAAATCATTAGCTATATGCAGCTCCAATGGGACCTATTGAAAAAACCTTTAGTAGGAACTCATCCAGGAGATACTCCACATGGACAGGCGCCAAAAGTATCCTAGTCTGGCAACACATGCAGGGCAGCTGCTAGTTCCCAGTGCAAGCCACAGGGCAAAAACCTCTCCCTCTTCAGTGTCTTCACATCTGAAAAGAAGAAAAGTGTCCAATGGCCAAGAAGACTATAATGGTGTCATATTGAGCTGTAAATCAGAATGTGCCAAGTGTTTTGCACAAAATCACCTGTGCCACAGTGATTCTGTTGTTCTCTCTGTCTCTCCCCCCCTCACACACATACACACAAACTCACATTCTCACTGTCACACACAGGCACACCTCCACAGAGGCACAGGCACCAGCGGAGTTATACACATGCACACTGGACAGCTTCTGCAAGGTAAGGCCCTGGGTGAACCCTGCTTCGCACTTCCTGCAAGCACGCACAGCCTTTTAAAGCCATCTCTGAGCTCCCATTGTCGGGCTTACTTCAGAAGGCCTGCAGACAGGGCACCAGCCATGCTCTGATATGCCAGAGACCTAGGCAACGCCCAGAAACCCTGCCATCAATATCATTGGCCAGTGTGCTAGGACACGCCCAGGAGTGTCAAGGCTTCTAGTCCCACACTGTGTTCATTGATGACAGGTTCAAACCTGGGTTGTAGAGATTGTAATGCAGCAGTCTCATGTCCACAGACCCCAGACAACCCCAGTCTTCACCATATGTGTGTAGTATTTACCACAGGAAATGTATTGTGAGTGTAAACTTCCATTCAATTATTAGAGTACAATCTATCAAGCAGAAGAAATGACCCCTCATGTAATATAGGAGTAAATAAATAAATAAATATGCATATAAATTTGGATGATATAGGAGGATTTGAAAAAATAAAAAATAAATACAGAAAGCACAAGAAGACCTGATTAGAGCAGAAACATAGAAACCATCTGCTGAGAAACAGAGGACTGCTTCAAAAATTCCAAGACACTTCAGAGTCCAGGGAAATTAAGATTTCAGGAGAATGAAAAGAAACTCATATGTCTTGAAGCTTACACTAGAGAAAGGAGGCAAGTTCTGTACTATGATAATTACAATAAGGATGCTGATAGAAATGCTATTAGAAATGCTACTGGAAGGTTCTATTATTTATAATTGTATTGAATACTGCTCCAGCTATGTGGCCAATTATTCATGAAAAAGAAGCTGTTATAAATGTGTTAATTGTGATTAAGATCAATTACATAGGTTGGCAATTCCAAAAACGACATATATATATATGTGTGTATATTTATATATGAACATTTATATATGTATATGGATGTATATCTTTATTATAAAGTCTGAGAGATACTGCCATGGAAATGAGGAGACAGAATATGGCTTATGTCAGAAAGACTTACAAACTGAGGCTCCAGTAACCTAGGTGAAATCGCCAACACAACAAGCCAGAGCTCAGCAGTGCCCTGGTGACTCTCTTTGTATATCTGGGCCTGTCAGTAAAATAATATATAAGTAAAATATTAATGAGTGCAGACAGAGTGAGTGAGAGCCTGTGAGAGTCAGAGACAGAGAAGGCAAGAGAGAAATAGAAGAGTTGGAAAGAGACCAGAAGTCCAAAACCTCCCACACTGTGTTCATATATGACAGGTTCAATCCTGGGTTGTAGAGATTGTGAGGCAGCAGTCTCATGTCCACAGATTGCAGACAACCCCAGCCTTAACCATATGTTTGTAGTATTTACCACAGGAAATGTATTGTGAGTGTAAGCTTCCCTTCAATTATAAGAGAAAAATCTATCAAGCAGAAGAAATGACCCCTCATGTAATATAGGAGTAAATAAATCAATAAATATGCAAATAAATTTGGACGATCTAGGAGGATTTGACAAAAATGAAAAATAAATACAAAAAGCACAAGAAGACCTGATTAGAGCAGAAACAAAGAAACCACTGCTGAGAAACAGAGGGCTGCTTCAAAAATTCTGAGACACTTCAGAGTCCAGGGAAATTAAGATTTCAGGAGATTGAAAAGAAACTCATATGTATTGAAGCTTACACTAGAGAAAGAAGGCAAGTTCTATACTATAATAATTACAATAAGGATGCTGATAGAAATGCTATTAGAAATTCTACTGGAAGCTTTTATTATTTATAATTGTATTGAATCCTGCTCCAACTATGTGGCCAATTATTAATGAAAAAGGAAGCTGTTATAAATGTGTTAATTCTGATTAAGATCAATTGAATAGGTTGACAATTCCAAAAATGACAGATATATATGTATATTTATATATGTGTATATATATGTATATGGATTTATATCTTTACTATAAAGTCTGAGACATACTGCCATGGATATGAGGAGACAGAATATGGCTTGTGTCAGAGAGACTTACAAAGCTGAGGCTCCAGTAGCCTAGGTGAAATCACCAGCAAAACAAACCAGAGCTCAGCAGTGCTCTGGCAACTCTCTTTGTATATCTGGGCCTGTCAATAAAATAAGGATATAAGTAAAATATTACTGAGTGCAGACAGAGCGAGTGAGAGCCTGTGAGAGTGAGAGACAGAGATGGCGAGAAGAGAAATAGAAGAGTTGGAAGTAGACCAGATGTCAACCCCCCCCTAGACTGGGTTCATTCATGACAGGTTCAAACCTGGGTTGTAGAGATTGTAAGGCAGCAGCTCTAATGCCCACAGACCGCAGACAACACATGCCTTCACCATATGTGTGTAGTATTTTCCCCAGGAAATGTATTGTGCGTCAAAAGTTCCCTTCAATTATAAGAGAAAATCTATCAAGCAGAAGAAATGACCCCTCATGTGATACCAGACAAACCCTCCATTCCCATGCATACTTCTTACAAGTGGCATTGTTATTTTATGTTTGTGAGGAAAGGTTACACTTAGAACATCTAGGTCTTAGCCCACTCTGAGAAGCAACAATGGCCTGCAGCCCACTCTCTAAAATTGCCCTCACCTCTCCATTTGGAAGTAGTCTTAGTGATGCTCCAGCCAAGATGCAGGCTGGTGTATTGCATCTCCCTGGTTCAGTCTCAGACATTGCTGTGTGCAGGGAACTTCACTATGTCTATTTCGTCATTGATTTATAGTTTTGGGATAGGATTCGGTGCACAAAAAGAGCAAGAGGGAAGTAGATGATTTGGCAGCGGTAGTTTGTGCTGAGAGACATTTGTAGAGTGATAAGAGGTACACGAATGGCTCTGTGAGATGTCTCCCATGACTGTGGATCAGAAGGGCCAAGTGTATCCACATTCTTACCCTATCCAGAGCTGTGCAGGTCTCTAGCTAAAATTTTTTTCAGACCTCTACATGTTACATATATATATATATATATATATATATATATATATATAGAGAGAGAGAGAGAGAGAGAGAGAGAGAGAGACTTATGTAGTCATTTTCTACAATGGATTCGATATGACATTCAGACAATTGATTGATAAAACCTGGAGAGAAACTGTGCATCAGGAAATGAATTGTCCAAAGGAGTAAAATCTCAAAATCATTAGCAATATGCAGATCCAACGGGACAGACTGAAAAAGCCAAGAGAAGGAACTCATCCAGGAAACTCTCCACATGGACAGGCACCACAAGTTTCCTAGTCTGACAACACACACAGTGCATCTGGTAGTTTCCAGTGCAAGCCTCAGGGTAAAAACCTCTCCCTCTTCAGTGTTTTTACATCTGAAAAGAAGAAAAGATACCAAGGGCCAAAGAGAGCTACAATGGTGTCAATATTAAACTGTAAATCAGAATGTACCAAGTGTTTTGCAAATAAAATAACTTTATTATAAACTGTGAGTGATACTGGCATGGAAATGAGGAAACAGAATATGGCTTGTGTCAGAAAGACTTACAAACTGAGGCTCCAGTAGCCTAGGTGAAATCGCCAACACAACAAGCCAGAGCTCAGCAGTGCTCTGGTAACGCTCTTTGTATATCTGGGCCTGTCAGTAAAATAAGTATATAAGTAAAATATTAATGAGAGAAGACAGAGTGTGTGAGAGCATGTGAGAGTTAGAGACAGAGAAGGCGAGAAGAGAAATTGATGAGTTGGAAAGAGACCAGAATTCAAAAACCTCCTACACAGTGTTAATTGATGACAGGTTTCAACCTGGCTTTAAGAGATTGTAAGGCAGCAGCTCTAATGCCCACAGAACCCAGACAGCCCCAGACTTCACCATATGCTCTACTACCAGACCTGACAGTAATGTGTGTGTGTGTGTGTGTGTGTGTGTGTGTGTGTGTGTGTGTGTGTCTGTCTGTCAGTGTGTGTCTGTGTGTGCTCAGAACTGATATGTAGTAGTCTCAGAGCATGGGGGGCAAGGTATCCAGCCTCACCTGCAACTTATGTACAGAGTTCCTAGCTGGTTAGGGAAAGCCAGCTAGCACAGATACTGGCTCAGCAAGAATGCATATGCAAAGGGAATCTCATGTCTTGCTCTCGTGAGTTCCCCATTTGATCTCATGCCTCACTATCATCCAAACACTGTCAATGGGGGAAGATGGAGCACCCCTCAGAATTCAGTGGCAGGACCCGTTCCAGTCACTTGTTGCTGCATACTCAGCCTCCAAGCTCTCAGTCCACTGCTCAGGGCAGCAGATTACAAGCACAGAAAGAACCCAGAAAGAGTTCCAACATAGATGGGAACTGTGTTTGACCAAACAATAGTGGATGAATCCGGCCCCTTACACCTCCCCTTTGGGTCTGGCTATGGCAATTGCTCCTGTGGCCTCACAATCCCTGAACATGGTGTCCTGGTGTACACACATCACACTCAGAGAGATTCCCAGAATTAGGCATCCATGAGTGTCCCATACAAAGTCGCTCTGCTTGCAGGAAGCACAATCTCCCCGGGCCCTTGCTATGGAGAGACAAAAGGAAGATGGATGCCTCCATTGGCTGAATTAGGAGTTTCCACTGGACATCACAGCCCCGCCCCTCACCTGAGGGCCTGGCTGATGCTAATAAAGGCAATTGGAAACACCTGTTACCACTTGGGACCTGGGGACATACTCATTAATCCCTCCAGGAGCT
>NW_026648132.1:0-30000 GCF_950295315.1 Erinaceus europaeus | reverse complement strand
AACACTTGGCCTGCAGCCCACTCTCCAAAACTTCCCCCGCCTCTCCAAATTGGAAGTAATCTTAGTGATGCTCCAGCCAAGATGCAGGCTGGCGTATTGCATCTCCCTGGTCCAGCCTCAGACTGTGCTGTGTGCAGGGAACTGCACTATGTCTATTTCTTTATTGATTTGCAGTTCTGGTATAGGACTCGGTGGACAAAAAGAGTAAGAGGGAAGTAGATGATTTGGCAGCTGTAGTTTGTGCTGAGAGATATTTGTAGAGTGACAAGAGGTAAACGAATGGCTCTGTGAGATGTCTCTCATGACTGTGGCTCAGAAGGGCAAGGTGTATCCGCATTACTACCCGAATCCACAGCTGGGAAGGTCTCTAGCTAAAAAACATTCTCAGACCTCTACATGATATATATATATATATATATATATATATATATATATATATATATAGAGAGAGAGAGAGAGAGAGAGAGAGAGAGAGAGAGAGACAGCAAGACACTGATGTAGACATTTTCTACAATGGATGCGATATGACATTCAGACAATTGATTGCTAAATCAGGAGAGAAACAGTTCATCAGGAAAAGAATTGTCCGAAGGAGTAAAATCTCAAAATCATTAGCTATATACAGCTCCAACGGGACCTACTGAAAAAGGCTCGAGAAGGAACTCATCCAGGACACTATCCACATGGACAGGCACCACAAGTATCCTAGTCTGGTAACACACACAGGGCAGCTGCTAGTTCCCAGTGCAAGCCTCAGGGCAAAAACCTCTCCCTCTTCAGTGTCTTTACATCTGAAAAGAAGAAAAGTGACCAAGGGCCAAGGAGAGCTACAATGGTGTCAATATTGAGCTGTAAATCAGAATGTGCCAAGTGTTTTGCACAAAATCACCTTGCCACAGTGATTCTGTTGTTCTCTCTCTCTTTCCCTCCCACACACACACACACACACACACACACACACACACACACACTCTCACAGTTACACACACGCACACATCCACATAGGCACAGGCACAAACGAAGTTATACTCATGCACACTGGACAGCTTCTCCAAGGCAGGGCCCTGGGCTGAACCCTGCTTCGCACTTCCTGGAAGCACACCCAGCCTTTTAAGGCCAGCTCTGAGCTCCCATTGTCGTGCTTACTTCAGAAGGGCTGCAGACAGGGCAACAGCCATGCTCTGACAGCCCAGAGGCCTAGGCCACACCCAGAACCCCTGCCAGCAATATCATTGGCCAGTGTGCGAGGACACGCCCAGGAGTGTCAAGGCCCCTAGTCAGTGATTGGTCAGCAACCTTGAGCACCGCCCACATGGCCCTGCAGCACGCTCATTGGGCAGCCACTGGAAGGCCCGCCCACCAGCAACTTCTGCTGGAAAGAGATGAGAATTCAAAAACCTCCTACACAGTGTTCATGAATGACAGGTTCAAAGCGGGCTTGTAGAGATTGTAAGGCAGCAGCTCTCATGGCCACAGACCCCAGAGAGCCCCAGCCTTCACCATATGCTGTACTACCCGACCTGACAGTAATGTGTGTATGTGTGTCTATCTGTCTGTCTATCTGTCTGTCTGTCTGTGTGTGCTAGGAACTCACCTATAGTAGTCTCAGAACATGGGTGGGAAGGTAGCCAGCCTCACCTGCAACTTATGTACAGAGAACCTAGCTGGTCAGGGCAAGCCAGCTACCCCAGATTCTGGCTAAGCAAGAATGCACATGCAAAGGGACTCTCATGTCTCCCTCTCCTGAGTTCCAGATTCAATCTCATACCTCACTATCATCCAAACACTGCCAACTGTGTAAGCTGGGGCACCCCTCAGAATTCAGGGGCAGGAGCCAGTCCAGTCACGTTTGGCTGCCTACTCAGCCTCCAGACTCTCAGTCCACTGCTCAGGACAGCAGATTAAAAGCCCAGAATGAAGCCATAAAGATCTGTGTCTCAACATAGATGGGAACTGTGTTTGACCAGACAATAGTGCATGAACCCGGCCCCTCACACATACCTTTTGGTTCCGACTAAGGCAATTGCACTTGTGGCCTCACAATCCCTGATCATGGTGTCCTGGTGTCCACACATCACTCTCAGAGAGATTCCCAGAAGTAGGCATGCATGAGTTTCCCATACAAAGTCACTCTGCTTGCAGGAAGCACAAACTCCCCAGGCCCTTGCTATGGAGAGACAAAGGGAAGATGAATGCCTCCATTGGCTGAATTAGGAGCTTCCAGTGGAGATCACAGCCCCGCACCTCACCTGAGGGCCAGGATGCTGCTAATAAAGGCAATTGGAAACACCTGTTACCACTTGAGCCCTGAGGACAAACTCAGGAATCCCTCCAGGAGCTAGCAGGCTGTCAGACCTTCTGACCACTGGATAGCTGTGCTCCTAGTTGGGCGGGCCTTCTGGTCAGAGGTGAGAATATTCCCTAGATACAAGAAAGAACTTCAGGTTTCAAAAGGATTTGAAACCCAATGAGGCACTTGGAAAAGAGATTTCACAGCAATCAAAACACCCTCTTTCTGAACCCTGGAATCTTCCGTTTTCCATGGACACTGGTGTGGCCATTAGTAACACAGATCCTTTACATTCGGCCCTATAGAGGGCAAGCACAGAGTGTGTTCCAGGGGAATAGAGTTTCACTTCTCTTGACCTGAGCTCTCATGGAATAAGGGCTAGGATGCGGTGCAGGAATGTGAGGAGGGCTGCATTTAGGCTGAGTGTCAGCCTCAGGGCCCTGGAGAATGGGAGTCAATCACAGAGGGCCTGGACAGCCGCAGCTGGAGATGGAAATATGCCTGGAACCTACAGCAGGAACGCTGTCTCCGCAGTTCCCCTCTGTTTTACACCATATGCACTAGACTAAATAATCCAAAGGGCAAAGAAAGGAAAATTTCAACAGCAGGAAGACTGAGTTCACGATGCATGCACTGACTTCCAGTAAGGGTCCAGTGAAGAAGGCATGTAGAGACAGTCAGAGAGACAGAATGAGAGAGACAGAAAAGGACTGAAATTCTGGCTCTGTGTTGATCAGTGCCAGAGCACTGAAGACAAACACTCCATGCCCATGCATACTTCTTACACTATATATATAGAGAGAGCGAGATACTGATGTAGTCATTTTCTACAATGGATTCGATATGAAATTCAAACAATTGATTGCTAAAACCTGGAGGGAAACTGTGCATCAGGAAAAGAATTGTCCAAAGGAGTAAAATCTCCAAATCATTAGCTATATGCAGCTCCAATGGGACCTATTGAAAAAACCTTTAGTAGGAACTCATCCAGGAGATACTCCACATGGACAGGCGCCAAAAGTATCCTTGTCTGGCAACACATGCAGGGCAGCTGCTAGTTCCCAGTGCAAGCCACAGGGCAAAAACCTCTCCCTCTTCAGTGTCTTCACATCTGAAAAGAAGAAAAGTGTCCAATGGCCAAGAAGACTATAATGGTGTCATATTGAGCTGTAAATCAGAATGTGCCAAGTGTTTTGCACAAAATCACCTGTGCCACAGTGATTCTGTTGTTCTCTCTGTCTCTCCCCCCCTCACACACATACACACAAACTCACATTCTCACTGTCACACACAGGCACACCTCCACAGAGGCACAGGCACCAGCGGAGTTATACACATGCACACTGGACAGCTTCTGCAAGGTAAGGCCCTGGGTGAACCCTGCTTCGCACTTCCTGCAAGCACGCACAGCCTTTTAAAGCCATCTCTGAGCTCCCATTGTCGGGCTTACTTCAGAAGGCCTGCAGACAGGGCACCAGCCATGCTCTGATATGCCAGAGACCTAGGCAACGCCCAGAAACCCTGCCATCAATATCATTGGCCAGTGTGCTAGGACACGCCCAGGAGTGTCAAGGCTTCTAGTCCCACACTGTGTTCATTGATGACAGGTTCAAACCTGGGTTGTAGAGATTGTAATGCAGCAGTCTCATGTCCACAGACCCCAGACAACCCCAGTCTTCACCATATGTGTGTAGTATTTACCACAGGAAATGTATTGTGAGTGTAAACTTCCATTCAATTATTAGAGTACAATCTATCAAGCAGAAGAAATGACCCCTCATGTAATATAGGAGTAAATAAATAAATAAATATGCATATAAATTTGGATGATATAGGAGGATTTGAAAAAATAAAAAATAAATACAGAAAGCACAAGAAGACCTGATTAGAGCAGAAACATAGAAACCATCTGCTGAGAAACAGAGGACTGCTTCAAAAATTCCAAGACACTTCAGAGTCCAGGGAAATTAAGATTTCAGGAGAATGAAAAGAAACTCATATGTCTTGAAGCTTACACTAGAGAAAGGAGGCAAGTTCTGTACTATGATAATTACAATAAGGATGCTGATAGAAATGCTATTAGAAATGCTACTGGAAGGTTCTATTATTTATAATTGTATTGAATACTGCTCCAGCTATGTGGCCAATTATTCATGAAAAAGAAGCTGTTATAAATGTGTTAATTGTGATTAAGATCAATTACATAGGTTGGCAATTCCAAAAACGACATATATATATATGTGTGTATATTTATATATGAACATTTATATATGTATATGGATGTATATCTTTATTATAAAGTCTGAGAGATACTGCCATGGAAATGAGGAGACAGAATATGGCTTATGTCAGAAAGACTTACAAACTGAGGCTCCAGTAACCTAGGTGAAATCGCCAACACAACAAGCCAGAGCTCAGCAGTGCCCTGGTGACTCTCTTTGTATATCTGGGCCTGTCAGTAAAATAATATATAAGTAAAATATTAATGAGTGCAGACAGAGTGAGTGAGAGCCTGTGAGAGTCAGAGACAGAGAAGGCAAGAGAGAAATAGAAGAGTTGGAAAGAGACCAGAAGTCCAAAACCTCCCACACTGTGTTCATATATGACAGGTTCAATCCTGGGTTGTAGAGATTGTGAGGCAGCAGTCTCATGTCCACAGATTGCAGACAACCCCAGCCTTAACCATATGTTTGTAGTATTTACCACAGGAAATGTATTGTGAGTGTAAGCTTCCCTTCAATTATAAGAGAAAAATCTATCAAGCAGAAGAAATGACCCCTCATGTAATATAGGAGTAAATAAATCAATAAATATGCAAATAAATTTGGACGATCTAGGAGGATTTGACAAAAATGAAAAATAAATACAAAAAGCACAAGAAGACCTGATTAGAGCAGAAACAAAGAAACCACTGCTGAGAAACAGAGGGCTGCTTCAAAAATTCTGAGACACTTCAGAGTCCAGGGAAATTAAGATTTCAGGAGATTGAAAAGAAACTCATATGTATTGAAGCTTACACTAGAGAAAGAAGGCAAGTTCTATACTATAATAATTACAATAAGGATGCTGATAGAAATGCTATTAGAAATTCTACTGGAAGCTTTTATTATTTATAATTGTATTGAATCCTGCTCCAACTATGTGGCCAATTATTAATGAAAAAGGAAGCTGTTATAAATGTGTTAATTCTGATTAAGATCAATTGAATAGGTTGACAATTCCAAAAATGACAGATATATATGTATATTTATATATGTGTATATATATGTATATGGATTTATATCTTTACTATAAAGTCTGAGACATACTGCCATGGATATGAGGAGACAGAATATGGCTTGTGTCAGAGAGACTTACAAAGCTGAGGCTCCAGTAGCCTAGGTGAAATCACCAGCAAAACAAACCAGAGCTCAGCAGTGCTCTGGCAACTCTCTTTGTATATCTGGGCCTGTCAATAAAATAAGGATATAAGTAAAATATTACTGAGTGCAGACAGAGCGAGTGAGAGCCTGTGAGAGTGAGAGACAGAGATGGCGAGAAGAGAAATAGAAGAGTTGGAAGTAGACCAGATGTCAACCCCCCCCTAGACTGGGTTCATTCATGACAGGTTCAAACCTGGGTTGTAGAGATTGTAAGGCAGCAGCTCTAATGCCCACAGACCGCAGACAACACATGCCTTCACCATATGTGTGTAGTATTTTCCCCAGGAAATGTATTGTGCGTCAAAAGTTCCCTTCAATTATAAGAGAAAATCTATCAAGCAGAAGAAATGACCCCTCATGTGATACCAGACAAACCCTCCATTCCCATGCATACTTCTTACAAGTGGCATTGTTATTTTATGTTTGTGAGGAAAGGTTACACTTAGAACATCTAGGTCTTAGCCCACTCTGAGAAGCAACAATGGCCTGCAGCCCACTCTCTAAAATTGCCCTCACCTCTCCATTTGGAAGTAGTCTTAGTGATGCTCCAGCCAAGATGCAGGCTGGTGTATTGCATCTCCCTGGTTCAGTCTCAGACATTGCTGTGTGCAGGGAACTTCACTATGTCTATTTCGTCATTGATTTATAGTTTTGGGATAGGATTCGGTGCACAAAAAGAGCAAGAGGGAAGTAGATGATTTGGCAGCGGTAGTTTGTGCTGAGAGACATTTGTAGAGTGATAAGAGGTACACGAATGGCTCTGTGAGATGTCTCCCATGACTGTGGATCAGAAGGGCCAAGTGTATCCACATTCTTACCCTATCCAGAGCTGTGCAGGTCTCTAGCTAAAATTTTTTTCAGACCTCTACATGTTACATATATATATATATATATATATATATATATATATATATATAGAGAGAGAGAGAGAGAGAGAGAGAGAGACTTATGTAGTCATTTTCTACAATGGATTCGATATGACATTCAGACAATTGATTGATAAAACCTGGAGAGAAACTGTGCATCAGGAAATGAATTGTCCAAAGGAGTAAAATCTCAAAATCATTAGCAATATGCAGATCCAACGGGACAGACTGAAAAAGCCAAGAGAAGGAACTCATCCAGGAAACTCTCCACATGGACAGGCACCACAAGTTTCCTAGTCTGACAACACACACAGTGCATCTGGTAGTTTCCAGTGCAAGCCTCAGGGTAAAAACCTCTCCCTCTTCAGTGTTTTTACATCTGAAAAGAAGAAAAGATACCAAGGGCCAAAGAGAGCTACAATGGTGTCAATATTAAACTGTAAATCAGAATGTACCAAGTGTTTTGCAAATAAAATAACTTTATTATAAACTGTGAGTGATACTGGCATGGAAATGAGGAAACAGAATATGGCTTGTGTCAGAAAGACTTACAAACTGAGGCTCCAGTAGCCTAGGTGAAATCGCCAACACAACAAGCCAGAGCTCAGCAGTGCTCTGGTAACGCTCTTTGTATATCTGGGCCTGTCAGTAAAATAAGTATATAAGTAAAATATTAATGAGAGAAGACAGAGTGTGTGAGAGCATGTGAGAGTTAGAGACAGAGAAGGCGAGAAGAGAAATTGATGAGTTGGAAAGAGACCAGAATTCAAAAACCTCCTACACAGTGTTAATTGATGACAGGTTTCAACCTGGCTTTAAGAGATTGTAAGGCAGCAGCTCTAATGCCCACAGAACCCAGACAGCCCCAGACTTCACCATATGCTCTACTACCAGACCTGACAGTAATGTGTGTGTGTGTGTGTGTGTGTGTGTGTCTGTCTGTCTGTCAGTGTGTGTCTGTGTGTGCTCAGAACTGATATGTAGTAGTCTCAGAGCATGGGGGGCAAGGTATCCAGCCTCACCTGCAACTTATGTACAGAGTTCCTAGCTGGTTAGGGAAAGCCAGCTAGCACAGATACTGGCTCAGCAAGAATGCATATGCAAAGGGAATCTCATGTCTTGCTCTCGTGAGTTCCCCATTTGATCTCATGCCTCACTATCATCCAAACACTGTCAATGGGGGAAGATGGAGCACCCCTCAGAATTCAGTGGCAGGACCCGTTCCAGTCACTTGTTGCTGCATACTCAGCCTCCAAGCTCTCAGTCCACTGCTCAGGGCAGCAGATTACAAGCACAGAAAGAACCCAGAAAGAGTTCCAACATAGATGGGAACTGTGTTTGACAAACAATAGTGGATGAATCCGGCCCCTTACACCTCCCCTTTGGGTCTGGCTATGGCAATTGCTCCTGTGGCCTCACAATCCCTGAACATGGTGTCCTGGTGTACACACATCACACTCAGAGAGATTCCCAGAATTAGGCATCCATGAGTGTCCCATACAAAGTCGCTCTGCTTGCAGGAAGCACAATCTCCCCGGGCCCTTGCTATGGAGAGACAAAAGGAAGATGGATGCCTCCATTGGCTGAATTAGGAGTTTCCACTGGACATCACAGCCCCGCCCCTCACCTGAGGGCCTGGCTGATGCTAATAAAGGCAATTGGAAACACCTGTTACCACTTGGGACCTGGGGACATACTCATTAATCCCTCCAGGAGCTAGCAGGTTGGCAGACCTCCTGACCACTGGATAGCTGTGCTCCTAGTTGGGAGGGCATTCTGGCCAGAGGTGAGAATATTCCCTAGATACAAGAAAGAACTTCTGGTTTCAAAATGATTTGAAACCCCATGTGGCACTTGGAAAAGACTTATCACAGCCATCAAAACACCCTCTTTCAGAACCCTGGAAACCTCCGTTTTGCATGGAAAATCTGGACACTGGTGTGGCCATCAGTACCACAGATCCTTTACATTCGGCCCAATAGAGGGAAAGCACAATGTGTGTGCCAGGGGGATAGAGTTTCACTTCTCTTGACCAGGGCTCTCATGGAATAAGGACAAGGATGCGGTGCAGGAAGTTGAGGAGGCTGCATTTAGGCTGAGTGTCAGCCTCAGGGCCCTGGAGAATGGGAGTCAAGCACAGAAGGCCAGGACAGCTGCAACTGGAGATGGACATATGCCTGTTACCTGCAGCAGGAGCGCTGTTTCCTAAGTTCCCTAATGTACTACGCCATATCCAGGAGACTGAATAATCCAAAGGGCAAAGAAAGGAAAATTTCAACACCAGGAAGTCCGAGTTCACGATGCATGCACTGACTTCCATAAGGGACCAAAGAAGAAGGCACATAGAGACAGTCAGAGAGATAGGATGACAGAGACAGAAAAGGACTGAAATTCTGGCCCTGTGTTGATCAGTGCCAGAGCACTGAAGACAAACCCTCCATGCCCATGCATACTTCTTATACGTGTCATTGTTATTTTCTGTTTGTGAGGAAAGGTTACACTTAGACCATCTAGGTCTTAGCCCACTCTGAGAAGCAACACTTGGCCTGCAGCCTACTCTACAAAACTGCCCTCCCCTCTCCAATTTGGAAGTAGTCTTAGTGATTCTCCAGCCAAGATGCAGGCTGGCATATTGCATCTCCCTGGTCCAGCGTCAGACTGTCCTGTGTGCAGGGAACTGCACTATGTCTATTTCTTCTTTGATTTACAGTTTTGGGGTAGGACTCGGTGGACAAAAAGAGCAAGAGGGAAGTAGATGATTGGCAGTGGTAGTTTGTGCTGAGAGAGATTTGTAGAGTGATAAGAGGTATAAGAATGGCTCTGTGAGATGTCTCTCATGACTGTGGCTCCGAAGGGCCAGGTGTGTCCTCATGACTACCCTAATCCAGAGCAGTGCAGGTCTCTAGCTAAAAAAATTTCCAGATCTCTACATATTACATATATATATATATGTGTATATATATATATATATATATATATATATATATATATAGAGAGAGAGAGAGAGAGAGAGAGACAGAGAGAGAGAGCGAGACACTGATGTAGTCATTTTCTACAATGGATTCTATATGACATTCAGACAATTGATTGCTAAATCTTGGAGAGAAACTGCATCAGGAAAAGAATTGTCCAAAGGAGTAAAATCTCAAAATCATTAGCTATATGCAGCTCCAACGGGACAGAGCAAAAAAGGCTCGAGAAGGAACTCATCAAGGAGACTCTCCACATGGACAGACACCACAAGTTTCTTAGTCTGGCAACAGACACAATGCCTCTGGTAGTTCCCAATGTAAGACTCAGGGCAAAAACCTCTCACTCTTCAGTATTTTTACATCTGAAAAGTAGAAAAGTCACCAAGGGCCAAAAAAAGCTGCAATGTTGTCAATATTGATCTGTAAATCAGAATGCACCAAGTTTTTTGCAAAAAAATCACTTTATTATAAACTGTGGGTGATACTGGCATGGTAATGAGGAGACAGAATATGGCTTGTGTCAGAAAAACTTACAAACTGAGGCTCCAGTAGCCTAGGTGAAATCGCGAACACAACAAGCCAGAGCTCAGCAGTGCTCTGGTAACTCTCTTTGTATATCTGGGCCTGTCAGTAAAATAAGTATATAAGTAAAATATTAATGAGTGAAGACAGAGTGTGTGAGAGCATGTGAGAGTTATAGACAGAGAAGGCGAGAAGAGGAATAGATGAGTTGGAAAGAGACCAGAATTCAAAAACCTCCTACAATGTGTTCATTGATGACAGGTTCAAAGCTGGCTTGTAGAGATTGTAAGGTAGCAGCTCTCATGCCCACAGAACCCAGACAGCCCCAGCCTTCACCATATTCTGTACTACCAGACCTGATATGTGTGTGTGTGTGTCTGTCTATCTCTCTGTCAGTGTGTGTCTGTGTGTGCTCAGAACTCACCTATAGTAGTCTCAGAGCATGGGTGGCAAGGTAGCCAGCCTCACCTGCAACTTATGTATAGAGAACCTAGCTGGTTAGGGAAAGCCAGCTAGCCCAGATTTTGGCTAAGCAAGAATGCATATGCAAAGGGACTCCCATGTCTCACTACCCTGTGTTCCCGATTCAATCTCATGCCTCACTATCATCCAAACACTGCCAACGTGGGAAGCTGGGGAACCCCTCAGAAATCAGGGGCAGGGACCTGTCCAGTCACGTTTGGCTGCATACTTAGCCCCCAGGCTCCCAATCCACTTCTCACTGGACAGCAGATTACAAGGCCAGAAAGAACCCAGAGAGAGCTGTGTCTCAACATAGATGGGAACTGTGTTTGACAAAAAAATAGTGGATGAATCCGGTCCCTTACACCTACACTTTGGCTCTGGCTAAGGCAATTGCTCTTGTGGCCTCACATCCCTGATCATGGTGTCTTGGTGTCCACACATCACACTCAGAGAGATTCCCAGAAGTAGGCATGCATGAGTGGCCCATAGAATGTCGCTCTGCTTGCAGGAAGCACAAACACCCCGGGCCCTTGCTATGGAGAGACAAAAGGAAGATCGATGCCTCCATTGGCTGAATTAGGAGTTTCCAGTGGAGATCACAGCGCTGCACCTCAGCTGAGGACCTGGCTGCTGCTAATAAAGGCAAGTGGAAACACCTGTTACCACTTGGGCCCTGAGGACATACTCAGGAATCCATCCAGGAGCTAGAAGGGTGGCAGACCTCCTGTCCACGGGATAGCTGTGCTCCTAGTTGGGAGGGCCTTCTGGCCAGAGGTGAGAATATTCCCTAGATACAAGAAAGAACTTCAGGTTTCAAAAGGATTTGAAAACCCCATGAGGCACTAGGAAAAGACATTTCACAGCCATCAACACACCATCTTTCAGAACCCTGGAAGCTTCTGTTTTGCGTGGAAAATCTGGACACTGGTGTGGCCATCAGAAACACAGATCTTTTACATTCGGCTTAATAGAGGGAAAGCACAATGTGTGTGCCAGGGGGATAGAGTTTCACTTCTCTTGACCTGGGCTCTCATGGAATAAGGACAAGTGTGGTGCAGGAAATTAAGGAGGGCTGCATTTAGGCTGAGAGTCAACCTCAGGGCACTGGAGAATGGCAGTCAAGCACAGAGAGCCTGGACAGCTGCACCTTATGATGGACATATGCCTGTTAGCTGCAGCAGGATCGCTTTCTTTTCAGTTCCCCAATGTACTATGCCATATGCAGGACACTAAATAATCCAAAGGGCAAAGAAAGGAAAATTTCAACACCAGGAAGTCCAAGATCACAATGCATGACTACCAATAAGGGCCCAGTGAAGAAGGCATGTAGAGACACTCAGTGAGACAGAATGACAGTGATAGAAAAAGACTGAAATTCTGGCCCTGTGTTGATCAGTGCCAGAGCACTGAAGACAAACCCTCCATGCCCATGCATACTTCTTACAAGAGGCATTGTTATTTTATGTTTGTGAGGAAAGGTTACACTTAAAACATGTAGGTCTTAGCCCACTCTGAGAAGCAACACTTGGCCTGCAGCCTACTCTCCGAAACTGCCTCGCCTCTCCAATTTGGAAGTAGAAGTAGTGATGCTCTAGCCAAAATGCAGCCTGGCATATTGCATCTCCTGGCCCAGCCTCAGACTGTCCTGTGTGCAGGGAACTGCACTATGTCTATTTCTTCATTGATTTACAGTTTTGGGATAAGACTTGGTGGACAACAAGAGCAAGAGGGAAATAGATGATTTGGCAGTGATAGTTTGTGCTGAGAGAGATGTGTAGAGTGATAAGAGGTAAATGAATGGCTCTGTGACATGTCTCTCATGACTGTGGCTCAGAAGGGGCAGGTGTATCCACATTAGTACCCTAATCCAGAGCTGTTCAGGTCTCTAGCTAAAAAATATTTTCAGACCTCTACATGTTACATATATATATATATATGTATATATATATACATATATATATATATATATATATATATATATATATATAGAGAGAGAGAGAGAGAGAGAGAGACTGATGTAGTTATTTTCTACAATGGATTTGATATGTCATTCAAACAATTGATTGCTAAAACCTGGAGAGAAGCTGTGCATCAAGAAAAGAATTGTCCAAAGGAGTAAAATCTCCAAATCATTAGCTATATGCAGCTCCAACGGGACTGAGCGAAAAAGCCTCGAGAATTATCTCATCCAGGAGACTCTCCACATGGACAGGCACCACAAGTTTCCTAGTCAGGCAACACACAGGGTAGCTGCTAGTTCCTAGAAAAAGCCTCAGGGCAAAAACCTCTCCCTCTTCAGTGTCTTTAGATCTGAAAAAAAGAAAAGCGACCAAGGGCCAAGGAGAGCTACAATGGTGTCAATATTGAGCTGTAAATCAGAATGTGCCTTGTTTTTTGCAAAAAATCACCTGTGCCACAGTGATTCAGTTGTTCTTTCCCTCTCTCCCTCTCTCACACACTCACACACACAGAAACACACACTGTCACAGTCACACACACACATACATCCATCGAGGCACAGGCATGAAATATATATAATGACTGATATATATATATATATGTATATATATATATGTACATATATGTATGTGTTTCTTTATTATAAACTATGAGGTATACTGGCATGGCTATGAGGAGACAGAGTATGGCTTGTGCCAGAGAGACTTACAAAGCTGAGGCTCCCGAAAACTAGGTGAAATCGCCAAGAGAACAAGCCAGAGCTCAGCAGTGGCCTGGTGACTCTCTTTGTATATCTGGGCCTGTCAGTAAAATAATATATAAGTAAAATTTTAATGAGTGCAGACAGAGTGAGGGAGAGCCTGTGAGAGTCAGAGACAGAGAAGGCAAGAATAGAAACAGAAGAGTTGGAAAGAGACTAGAAGTCAAAAACCTCCCACACTATTCATACATGACAGTTTCAATCCTGGGTTGTAGAGATTGTAAGGTAGCAGTCTCTTGTCCACAGACCCCAGATAACCCCAGCCTTCACCATATGTGTGTAGTATTTATGACAGGAAATGTATTGTGAGTGTAAACTTCCCTTCAAATATAAGAGAAAAATCTATCAAGCAGAGGAAATGACCTCTCATGGAATATAGGACTAAATAAATCAATAAATATGCAAATAAATGGGAATGATCGAGGAGGATTTGAAAAAAAATAAAAAATAAAGCACAGAAAGACCTGATTACAGCAGAAACATAGAAACCATCTGCTGAGAAACAGAGGGCTGCTTCAAAAATTCTGAGACACTTCAGAGTCCAGGGAAATTAATATTTCAGGAGAATGAAAATAAATTCATATTTCTTGAAGCTTACACTAGAGAAAGGAGGCAAGTTCTATACTATGATAATTTTAATAAGGATGCTGATAGAAATGCTATTAGAAAGGCTACCGGAAGGTTCTATTATTTATAATTGTATTGAATCCTGCTCCAGCTATGTGGCCAATTATTCATGAAAAAGAAGCTGTTATAAATGTGTTAATTCTGATTAAGATCAATTACATAGGTTGGGAATTCCAAAAATGACAGATATATATATATATATATATATATATATATATATGTGTGTGTGTATTTATATATGAACATTTATATATATATATATATATATATATATATTTATTTATTTATTATAAAGTCTGAGAGATACTGCCATGGATATAAGGAGACATAATATGGCTTGAGTCAAAGAGACTTACAAAGCTGAGGCTCAAGTAGCCCAGGTGAAAACACCAACAAAAAAGCCAGAGCTCAGCAGTGCTCTGGCAACTCTCTTTGTATATCTGGGCCTGTCAATAAAATAAGGATATAAGTAAAATATTACTGAGTGCAGACAGAGTGAGTGAGAGCATGTGAGAGTCAGAGACAGAGAAGTCGAGAAGTGAAATAGAAGAATTGAAAAGAGACCAGAATTCAAAAACCTCCTATAATGTGTTCATTAATGACAGGTTCAAACCTGGCTTGTAGAGATTGTAAGGCAGCAGCTCTCATGCCCACAGACCCCTGACAGCCCCAGCCTTCACCATATGCTGTATTACCAGACCTGACACTAATGTGTGTGTGTGTGTGTGTGTGTGTATGTGTCTGTCTGTCTGTCTGTCTGTGTGTCTGTGTGTGCTCAGAGCTCACTTGTAGTAGTCTCAGAGCATGGGTGTCAAGGTAGCCAGCCTCACCTGCAACTTATGTACAGAGAACCTAGCTGGTCAGGGCAAGCCAGGTAGCCCAGATTCTGGCTAAGCAAGAATGCGCATGCAAAGGGACTCTCATGTCTCCCTCTCCTGAGTTCCCTATTCAATCTCATGCCTCATTATCATCCAAACACTGCTAAGGGCATAAGCGGGGGCAACCCTCAAAATTCAGTGGCATGAACCTGTCCAGTCACGTTTGGCAGCCTACTCAGCCTACAGACTCTCAGTCCACTGCTCAGGGCAGCAGATTACAAGCCCAGAATGATCCCAGAAAGAGCTGTGTTTCAACATAGATGGGAAATGTGTTTGACCAAACCATAGTGGATGAACCCGGTCCCTTACAACTACCCTTTGGGTCTGGCTAAGGCAATTGCTTCTGTGGCCTCACATCCCTGATCATGGTTTCCTGGTGTCCACGCATCACACCCAGAGAGATTCCCACAAGTAGGCATGCATGAGTGTCCTATACAATGTCTCTCTGCTTGCAGGAAGGACAAACTCCCCTGGCCCTTGCTATGGACAGACAAAAGAAAGATGGATGCCTCCATTGGCTTAATTCGGAGCTTCCAGTGGAGATCACAACCCCGCACCTCACCTGAGGGCCTGGCTGCTGCTAATAAAGGCAATGGGAAACACCTGTTACCAATTGGGCCCTGAGGACATAATACTCAGTAATCCCTCCAGGAGCTAGCAGGCTGGCAGACCTCCTGACCCCGGGATAGCTGTGCTCTGAGTTGGGTGGCCCTTCTTGCCAGAGGTGAGAATATTTTCAGGATACAAGAAAGAACTTCAGGTTTCAAAAGGATTTGAAAACCCAATGAGGCACTTGTAAAAGTCATTTCACAGCCATCAAAACAACCTCTTTCAGAACCCTGGAAGCTTCCGTTTTGCATGGAAAATCTGGACACTGGTGTGGCCATCAGTACCACATATCCTTTACATTTGGCTTAATAGAGGGAAGGCACAATGTTTGTGCCAGGGGGGTTGAGTTTCACTTCTCTTCACCTGGGCTCTCATGGAATAAGGACAAGGACGCTGTGCAGGAAGGTGAAGAGGGCTGCATTTAGGCTGAGTGTCAGCCTCAGGGCCCTGGAGAATGGGAGTCAAGCACAGAGGGCCTGGACAGTTCCAGCTGGTGATGGACATATGCCTGGTACCTGCAGCAACAACACTGTCACCACAGTTCCCCTCTGTACTACACCATGTGCAGGAGACTAAATTATCCAAGGGGCAAAGAAAGGAAAATTTCAACACCAATGATGACTGAGTTCAAGATGCATGCACTGACATCCAGTAAGGGCCCAGGGAAGAAGGCACATAGAGACAGTCAGAGAGACAGAATGACAGAGACAGAAAAGGACTGAAATTATGGCCCTGTGTTGATCAGTGACAAAGCACTGAAGACAAACACTCCATGCCCAAGCATACTTCTTACAAGTGGCATTGCCTTTTTATGTTTTCGAGGAAAGGTAACACTTAGAACATCTAGGTCTTAGCCACTCTGAGAAGCAACACTTGGCCGGCAGCCCACTGTCCAAAACTTCCCCCGCTTCTCCAAATTGGAAGTAGTCTTAGTGATGCTCCAGCCAAGATGCAGGCTGTCGTATTGAATCTCCCTTGTCCAGCCTCAGCCTGTCCTGTGTGCAGGGAACTGCACTATCTCTATATCTTCTTTGATTTACAGTTTTGGGATAAGACTCAGTGGACAAAATGAGCAAGAGGGAAGTAAATGATTTGGCAGCAGTAGTTTTGCTGAAAGAGATTTGTAGAGTGATAAACGATATGGCTCTGTGATATGTCTCTCATGACTGTGGCTCAGAAGGGCCAGGTGTATCCACTTTACTACACTAATCCAGAGCTGTGCAGGTCTCTAGCTATAAAAAATATTTTCAGACCTCTACATATTATATATATAGAGAGAGAGACAGAGAGAGAGAGACACTGATGTAGTCATTTTCTACAATGGATTCGATATGACATTCAGACAATTGATTGCTAAAACCTGGAGAGAAACTGTACAACAGGAAAAGAATTGTCCAAAGGAGTAAAATCTCCAAATCATTAGCTATATGCAGCTCCATCGGGACCGATCGAAAAAGGCTCAGAAGGAACTCACCCAGGAAACTCTCCACATGGACAGGCACCACAAGTTTCCTAGTCAGGCAACACACAGGGCAGCTTCTAGTTACCAGTGCAAGCCTCAGGGCAAAACCTCTCCCTCTTCAGTGTTTCAGAATTCAAAAACCTCCTACACTGTGTTCATTGATGACAGGATCAAACCTGGCTTGTAGAGATTGTAAGGCAGAAGCTCTCATGCCCACAGACACCAGACAGCCCCAGTCTTCACCATATGCTGTACTACCAGACCTGACAGTAATGTGTGTGTGTGTGTGTCTGTTTGTCTGTCTGTGTGTGTCTGTGTGTGCTCAGAGCTCACCTGTAGTAGTCTCAGAGCATGGGTGTCAAGGTTTAGCCAGCCTCACCTGCAACTTATGTACAGAGAACCTAGATGGTCAGGGCAAGCCAGCTAGTCAGGATTCTGCCTAAGAAAGAATGCCAGAGAACTATGTGTAATCCCAAGACCCCATTTTGAGTCCCTGGTCATCACTTACCCAATTAGGGAAAAGCTGGGCTAGTGGCAAATCAGAGGTTTAGGTGTCTCTCTGTCTCTCTTCCTGCTTTGGCCCTGCTCTCTCAATTTATGACTGTTTCCTTCTCCTCAATAGGAAAGTTACAAATGATGTACATAAATACAGGGAAAGAGGGAAAAATTACCCCCTTTGCCACTATAACATGTAACTGTTGACTGTAAACCATTCATCCCCCAAGAAAGAGCAGAATAAATATTTTTGAGGTTAAAAACATTATAGGTTGAATAGGGAACATTCTTACAATACTAATACACTGTGCATTGGATGTCACTGTCAAAAACAGTGCAGTAGTAGTTGTAGTAGTGTGTAGTATCTGCAAAAGGAAATGTATTGTGTGTCCAAAGTTCCCTTCAATTATAAGAGAAAATCTATCAGGCAGAAGAAATGACCCCTCTTGTGATATCGGACTAAATATATAAATAAATATGCAAATATATGCGGATTATCTAGGAGGATTTGAAAAAATTAAAAAATAATAAAAACCACAGGTAGACCATAGGTCAACAATTCTAAATATGACAGATATATATGTGTATTTATAAATGTATATGAATGTATATCTTTATTATAAAGTCTGAGAGATACTGCCATGGATATGAGGAGACAGAATATGGCTTCTGTCAGAGACTTACAAAGCTGAGGCTCCAGTAGCCTAGGTGAAATCACCAACAAAACAAGCCAGAGCTCAACAGTGCTCTGGCAACTCTTTGTATATCTGGGCCTGTCAATAAAATAAGGATATAAGTAAAATATTACTGAGTGCAGACAGAGTGAGTGAGACCCTGTGAGAGTCAGAGACAGAGAAGGAGAGAAAAGAAATAGACTGGGAAATAGACCAGAAGTCAAAACCCCCTAGACTGTTTTCATTCATGAGAGGTTCAAACCTGGGTTGTAGAGATTGTAAGGCAGCAGCTCTAATGTCCACAGACCCCAGACAATCCAAGCCTTCACTATTTGTGTGTTGTATTTGCCCCAGGAAATGTATTGGGCGTCAAGAGTTCCCTTCAATTATAAGAGAAAATATGTCAAACAGAATAAAGGACCCTCATGTGATACCTGACTAAATAAATAAATATGCAAATAAATGGGGATGATTTAGGAGGACTTGAAAAAATAAAAATAATGAAAATAAAAACCACAAGAAGACCTGATTACAGTAGAAACATAGAAACCATCTGCTGAGAAACAGAGGGCTGCTTCAAAAATTCCCTAACACTTCAGGGTCCAAGGAAATTAAGATTTCTGGAAAAAGAAACCAAACACATACGTATTGAAGCTTACATTAGAAAAAGGAGGGAAGTTCAGGGCTATCATAATTACAATAAGGATGCTGATAGAAACACGATTAGAAATGCTACTGGAATGTTCTATTATTTATAATTGTATTGAATACTGCTCCAGCTACATGGCCAATTATTTCTGAAAAACTAGGCTGTTATAAATGTGGAAATTCTGATTTAAGGTCAAATACATAGGTAGAAAATTCAAAAAATGACATATATATATATGTTTATATATATGTATGTATCTATTTATTATAAACTCTGCGTGATACTGGCATGGAAATGAGCTGAGAGAATATGGCTTGTGTCAGAAAGACTTACAAACTGATGCTCCAGTAGCCTAGGTGAAATTGCCAACAAAACAAGCCAGAGCTCAACAGTGCTCTGGAAACTCTCTTTGTATATCTGGGCCTGTCATTAAAATAAGTATATAAGTAAAATATAAATGAGTGAAGACAGAGTGTATGAGAGCATGTGAGAGTTAGAGACAGAGAAGGCAAGAAGAGAAATAGATGAGTTGGAAAGAGACCAGAATTCAAAAACCTCCTACACTGTGTTCATTGATGACAGGTTCAAAGCTGGCTTTTAGAGATTGTAAGGCAGCAGCTCTCATGCCCACAGAACCCAGACATCCCCAGCCTTCACAATAAGCTGTACTACCAGACCTGACAGTAATGTGTGTGTGTGTGTGTGTGTGTGTCTGTCTGTGTGTGTCTCTGTGTGCTCAGAACTCACCTATAGTAGTCTCAGAGCATGGGTGGCAAGGTAGCCAGCCTCACCTGCAACTTATGTACAGAGAACCTAGCTGGTTAGGGAAATCCAGCTAGCCCAGATTCTGGCTAAGCTAGAATGCATATGCAAAGGGATTCTCATGTCTCACTCTACTGAGTTCCTGATTCAATCTCATGCTTCACTATCATCCAAACACTGCCAACGTGGTAAGCTGGGGCACCCCTCATAATTCATGGGCATGAGCCTGTCCAGTCACGTTTGGCTGCCTACTCAGCCTCCAGGCTCTCAGTCCACTGCTCAGGGCAGCAGATTACAAGCCCAGAAAGAACCCAGAAATAGCTGTTTCAACATAGATGGGAACTGTGTTCGACCAAGCAATAGTGGATGAACACAGCCCCTTACACCTACCCTTTGGGTCCAGCTAAGGCAATTGCTTCTTTGGCCTCACAATCTCTGATCATGGTGTCCTGTTGTCCACACATCACACTCAGAGAGATTCCCAGAAGTAGGCATGCGTGAGTGTCCCATACAAAGTCAGTCTGCTTGCAGGAAGCACAAACTCCCCAGGCCCTTGCTATGGAGAGACAAAAGGAAGATGGATGCCTCCATTGGCTGAATTAGGAGCTTCCAGTGGAGATCACAGCCCCGCACCTCACCTGAGGGCCCGGATGCTGCTAATAAAGGCAATTGGAAACACCTTTTACCACTTGAGCCCTGAGGACAAACTCAGGAATCCCTCCAGGAGCTAGCAGGCTGGCAGACCTCCTGACCACTGGATAGCTGTGCTCCTAGTTGGGCGGACCTTCTGGTCAGAGGTGAGAATATTCCCTAGATACAAGAAAGAACTTCAGGTTTCAAAAGGATTTGAAACCCAATGAGGCACTTGGAAAAGAGATTTCACAGCAATCAAAACACCCTCTTTCTGAACCCTGGAATCTTCCGTTTTCCATGGACACTGGTGTGGCCATTAGTAACACAGATCCTTTACATTCGGCCCTATAGAGGGCAAGCACAGAGTGTGTGCCAGGGGGATAGAGTTTCACTTCTCTTGACCTGAGCTCTCATGGAATAAGGGCTAGGATGCGGTGCAGGAAGGTGAGGAGGGCTGCATTTAGGCTGAGTGTCAGCCTCAGGGCCCTGGAGAATGGGAGTCAAGCACAGAGGGCCTGGACAGTTCCAGCTGGTGATGGACATATGCCTGGAACCTGCAGCAACAACACTGTCTCCACAGTTCCCCTCTGTTTTACACCATATGCACTAGACTAAATAATCCAAAGTGCAAAGAAAGGAAAATTTCAACAGCAGGATGACTGAGTTCACGATGCATGCACTGACTTCCAGTAAGGGTCCAGTGAAGAAGGCATGTAGAGACAGTTAGAGAGACAGAATGAGTGAGACAGAAACGGACTGAAATTCTGGCCCTGTGTTGATCAGTGCCAGAGCACTGAAGACAAACACTCCATGCCCATGCATACTTCTTACAAGTGGTATTGCTATTTTATGTTTATGACGAAAGTAACACTTAGAACATCTAGATCTTAGCCACTCTGAGAAGCAACACTTGGCCTGCATCCCACTCTCCAAAACTGTCCTTGCCTCTCCAAATTGGAAGTAGTCTTAGTGATGCTCCAGACAAGATGCATTCTGACGTATTTCATCTCTTGGTCCAGCCTCAGCCAGTCCTGTGTGCAGAAAACTGCACTATGTCTATTCGTTCTTTGATTTACACTTTTGGCATAGGACTTGGTGGACAAAAATAGCAAGAGGGAAGTAGATGATTTGGCAGCTGTAGTTTGTGCTGAGAGAGATTTTTAGAGTGATAAGAGGTATATGAATGGCTCTGCGAGATGTATCTCATGACTGTGGCTCAAAAGGGCCAGGGGTTTCCACACTGCTACCCTAATCCTGAGCTGTGCAGGTCTCTAGCTAAAATATATTTTCAGACCTCTACATGTTACATATATATATATATATATATATATATATATATATATATAGAGAGAGAGAGAGAGAGAGAGAGAGAGAGAGATACTGATGTAGTCATTTTCTACAATGGATTCGATATGACATTCAAACAATTGATTGCTAAAACCTGGAGGGAAACTGTGCATCAGGAAAAGAATTGTCCAAAGGAGCAAAATCTCCAAATCATTAGCTATATGCAGCTCCAATGGGACCAATCGAAAAAAGCTCGAGATGAACTCATCCAGGAGACACTCCACATGGACAGGCTCAAAAGTTTCCTAGTATGGCAGCACACACAGGACAGCTGCTAGTTCCCAGTGCAAGCCACAGGGCAAAAACCTCTCCCTCTTCAGTGTCTTCACATCTGAAAAGAAGAAAAGTGTCCAATGGCCAAGAAGACTACAATGGTGTCATATTGAGCTGTAAATCAGAATGTGCCAAGTGTTTTGCACAAAATCACCTGTGCCACAGTGATTCTGTTGATCTCTCTGTCTCTTCCCCCCTCACACACACACACACAAACACACACTCTCACTGTCACACACAGGCACACCTCCACAGAGGCACAGGCACCAGCGGAGTTATACACATGCGCACTGTACAGCTTCTGCAAGGCAGGGCCCTGGGATGAACCCTGCTTCCAACTTCCTGAAAGCATGCCCAGCCTTTTGAGGCCAGCTCTGAGCTCCCATTGGCGGGCTTCCTTCAGAAGGCCTGCCCACAGGTCGCCAGCCAGGCTCTCCTTGACCAGACGCATAGGCCACGCCCAGAACCCCTGCCAGCAATCTCATTGGCCAGTGTGCTTGGACACGCCCAGGAGGGTCAGGTCCCCTAGTCAGTGATAGGCCAGCAGCTTTGAGTACCATGAGTGAAGACAAAGTTTGTGAGAGCATGTGAGAGTTAGGGACAGAGAAGGCAAGAAGAGAAATAGTTGAGTTGGAAAGAGACCAGAATTCAAAAACTTCCTACACTGTGTTCATTGATGACAGGTTCAAACCAGGCCTGTAGAGATTGTAAGGCAGCAGCTCTCATGCCCACAGACCCCAGACAGCTCCAGCTTTCAGCATATGCAGTACTACCAGACCTGACAGTAATGTGTGTGTGTGTGTGTGTGTGTGTGTGTGTCAGTCTCTCCCTCTAGTGTGTCTGTGTGTGTTCAGAGCTCACCTGTAGTAGTCTCGGAGCACGGGTGTCAAGGTAGCCAGCCGCACCTGCAACTTGTGTACAGAGAACCTAGCTGGTCATGGCAAGTCAGCTAGTCCAGATTCTGGCTAAGCAAGAATGCCAGAGAACTATGTGGAAGCCCTGGACCCCGTTTTGAGACCCTGGTCACCACTTACCCAGCTATGGAAAAGCTGGGCTAGTGGCAAATCAGAGCTGCAGCTGTCTCTCTGTCTCTCTTCCTGCTTGGGCCCTGCTCTATCAATTTATGTCTGTTTCCTTCTCCTCAATAAGAAAGTTACAAGTGATGTACATAAATACAGGGAAAGTGGGAAAATTACACACTTGCCCACTATTACATGTAACTGTTGACTGTTAAGCATTCATTCCCAAGAAAGAACAGAATAAATATTTGGGAGGTTAGAAATATTGTAGGTTAAATAGTGAGCATTCTCTAAAGCCATGCAATACTAATCCATTGTGCATTGGATGTCACTGTCAAAACAGTGCAGTAGTAGTTGTAGTAGTGTGTAGTATCTGCAAAAGGAAATGTATTGTGTGTCCAAAGTTACCTTCAATTATAAGAGAAAGTCTATCAGGCAGAAGAAATGACCCCTCATGTGATATTGGCGATGATCTAGGAGGATTTGAAAAAAATAAAAAATAAAAACAAAAACCACTGGAAGACGTGATTACAGCAGAAATATAGAAAACGCCTGGTGAGAAAAATAGGGCTGCTTCAAATATTCCCTGACACTTCAGGGTCCAGGCAAATTAAGAATTCTGGAGAATGAAAATAAACGCATACTTATTGAAGCTTACACTAGAAAATGGAGGCAAGTTCTGTGCTATGATAATTACAATAAGGATACTCATAGAAAGGATATAGGAAATGCTCCTGGAAGGTTTCTAATTTAAAATTGTAGTGAATCATGCTCCAACTATGTGACCAATTATTTATGAATAAGAAGGCTGTTATAAATGCAGTAATTTTGCGTTAAGATCAAATATAAAGGTCAACAATTCTAAAAATAACTTATATTTATATATGTATATATATGTACATATATGTATGTGTATCTTTATTATCAACTATGAGGGATACTGGCATGGAAATGAGGAGACAGAGTATGGTTTGTGCCAGAGAGACTTACAAAGCTGAGGCTCCAGAAACCTAGGTGAAATCGCCAACAAAATAAGCCAGAGCTCAGCAGTGCCCTGGTGACTCTCTTTGTATATCTGGGCATGTCAGTAAAATAATATATAAGTAAAATATTAATGAGTGCAGACAGAGTGAGTGAGAGCCTGTGAGAGTCAGAGACAGAGAAGGCAAGAAGAGAAATAGAAGAGATGGAAAGAGACCAGAAGTCCAAAACCTCCCACACTGTGTTCATACATGACAGGTTCAATCCTGGGTTGTAGAGATTGTGAGGCAGCAGTCTCATGTCCACAGATTGCAGACAACCCCAGCCTTAACCATATGTGTGTATTATTTACCACAGGAAATGTATTGTGAGTGTAAACTTCCCTTCAATTATAAGAGAAAATCTATCAAACAGAAGAAATGACCCCATATGTGATACCTGACTAAAGAAATAAATATGCAAATGAATGGGGATGATCTAGGAGGACTTGAAAAAATAAAAAAATAAATAAAAACAAAAACCACAAGAAGACCTGATTACAACAGAAACATAGAAACCATCTACTGAGAAACAGAGGGCTGCTTCAAAAATCCCCTAACACATCAGGGTCCAGGGAAATTAAGATTTCCGGAGAAAGAAAACAAACAGAATATGGCTTGTGACAGAAAGACTTACAAACTGAGGCTCCAGTAGCCTAGGTGAAATCGCCAACACAACAAGCCAGAACTCAGCAGTGCTCTGCTAACTCTCTGTGTATATCTGGGCCTGTCAGTAAAATAAGTATATACGTAAAATATTAATGATTAAAGACAGAGTGTGTGAGAGCATGTGAGAGTTATAGACAGAGAAGGCGAGAAGAGGAATAGATGAGTTGAAAAGAGACCAGAATTCAAAAACCTCCTACAATGTGTTCATTGATGACAGGTTCAAACCTGGCTTGTAGAGATGGTAAGGTAGCAGCTCTCATGCCCACAGACCCAGACAGCCCCAGCTTTCACCATATGCTGTACTACCAAACATGATATGAATGTGTGTGTGTCTGTCTATCTCTCTGTCTGTCAGTGTGTGTCTGTGTGTGCTCAGAACTCACCTATAGTAGTCTCAGAGCATGGGTGGCAAGGTAGCCAGCCTTACCTGTAACTTAAATACAGATAACCTAGCTGGTTAGGGAAAGCCAGCTAACCCAGATTTTGGCTAAGCAACAATGCATATGCAAAGGTACTCTCATGTCTTGCTCTCCTGAGTCCCCGATTCAATCCCATGCCTCACTATCATCCAAACACAGTAAACGGGGGAAGCTGGGGCACCCCTCAGAATTCAGGGGCAGGACCCTGTCCAGTCACGTTTGGCTGCATACTCAGCCTCCAGGCTCCCAGTCCACTTCTCAGGGCAGCAGATTACAAGCCCAGAAAGAACCCAGAAAGAGCTGTGTCTCAACATAGATGGGAACTGTGCTTGACCAAACAATAGTGGATGAACCCGGCCCCTTACACCTCCCCTTTGGGATCAGCTTAGGCAATTGCTCCTGTGGCCTCACAATCCCTGATCATGGTGTCCTGGTGTCCACACATCACACGCAGAGAGATTCCCAGAAGTAGGCATCCATGAGTGTCCCATACATAGACGCTCTGATTGCAGGAAGCACAAACTCCCTGGGTCCTTGCTATGGAGAGACAAAAGGAAGATGGATGCCTCCATTGGCTGAATTAGGACTTTCCAGTGGAGATCACAACCCCGCCCCTCACCTGAGGGCCTGGCTGCAGCTAATAAAAGCAATTGGAAAAACATGTTACCACCAGGGACCTGAGGACATAATACTCAGGAATCCCTCCAGGAGCTAGCAGGCTGGCAGACCTCCTGACCCTGGGAAAGCTGTGCTCCCAGTTGGGAGGGCCTTCTGGCCAGAGGTGAGAATATTCCCTAGATACCAGAAAGAACTTCTGGTTTCAAAATGATTTGAAACCCCATGAGGCACTTGGAAAATACTTTTAACAGCCATCAAAACACCCTCTTTGAGAACCCTGGAAACTTCCGTTCTTCATGGAAAATCTGGACACTGGTGTGGCCATCAGTACCACAGATCCTTTACATTCGACCCAATTGAGGGAAAGCACAATGTGTGTGCCAGGGGGATAGAGTTTCACTTCTCTTGACCTGGGCTCTCATGGAATAAGGACAAGGATGCGGTGCAGGAAATTGAGGAGGCTGCATTTAGGCTGAGTGTCAGTCTCAGGGCCCTGGAGAATGGGAGTCAAGTACAGAAGGCTTGGACAGCTGCATCTGGAGAATGACATATGCCTGTTACCTGCAGCAGGATCGCTGTCTCCTCAGTTCCCCAATGTACTACGCCATATGCTGGAGCCTGAAAAATCCAAAGAGCAAAAAGGAAAATTTCAACACCAGGAAGTCCGAGGTCACAATGCATACACTGACTTCCATAAGAGCCCAGTGAAGAAGGCAAGTAGAGACAGTCAGAGAGACAGGATGAAAGAGACAGAAAAGGACTGAAATTCTGGCCCTGTGTTGATCAGTGACAGAACACTGAAGACAAACCCTCCATGCCAATGCATACTTCTAACAAGTGGCATTGTTATTTTATGTTTGTGAGGAAAGGTTACACTTAGAACATCTAGGTCTTATCCCACTCTGAGAAGCAACACTTGGCCTGCAACCACTCTCCAAAACTGCCCTCACCTCTCCAATTTGGAAGTAGTCTTAGTGATGCTCCAGCCAAGATGCAGACTGTTGTATTGCATCTCCCTGATCTAGCCTCAGACTCTCCTGTGTGCAGGGAACTGCACTATGTCTATTTCTTCTTTGATTTACAGTTTTGGGATAGGAATTGGTGGACAAAAAGAGCCAGAGGGAAGTAGATGATTTGGCAGCTGTAGTTTGTGCTGAAAGAGATTTATAGAGTGATAAGAGGTATATGAATGGCTCTGTGAGATGTCTCTCATGACTGTGGCTCAGAAGGGCCAGCTGTATCCGCATTACTACCCTAATCCAGAGCTGTGAAGGACTCTAACTAAAATATATTTTCAGACCTCTACATGTTATATATATATATATATATATATATATATATATATAGAGAGAGAGAGAGAGAGAGAGAGAGAGACAGAGAGAGAGAGACAGAGAGAGAGAGAGAGAGCGCAAGACACTGCTGTAGTCATTTTCTACAATGGATGCGATATGACATTCAGAAAATTGATTGCTAAAGCCTGGAGAGAAACAGTGCATCAGGAAAAGAATTGTTCAAATGAGTAAAATCTCCAAATCATTAGCAATATGCAGCTCCATCGGTACCAATCGAAAAAGTCTTGAGAAGGAAGTCATCCAAAAGACTCTCCACATGGACTGGCACCACAAGTTTCCTAGTCTGGCAACACACACAGGGCAGCTGCTAGTGCCCAGTGCAAGCCTCAGGGCAAAAACCTCTCCCTCTTCAGTGTCTCAGAATTCAAAAACCTCCTACACTGTGTTCATTGATGACAGGATCAAACCTGGCTTATAGAGATTGTAAGGCAGCAGCTATCATGCCCAGAGACCCCAGACAGCCCCAGCCTTCACCATATGCTGTACTACCAGACCTGACAGTAATGTGTGTGTGTGTGTGTGTGTGTGTCTGTCTGTGTGTCTGACTGTGTGTGTCTGTATGTGTTCAGAGCTTACCTGTAGTAGTCAGAGCATGGGTGGAAAGTAGCCAGCCTCAGTTGCAACTTTACAGAAAACCTAGCTGGTCAGGGCAAGCCAGCTAGCCCAGATTCTGGCTAAGCAAGAATGCATGTGCAAAAGGACTCTCATGTCTAAATCTCCTGAGTTACCTATTCAATCCCATGCCTCACTATCTATCATCCAAACACTGCCAACGGGGGAGGCTGGGGAACCCCTCAGAACTCAGGGGCATGAGCCTGTCCAGTAATATTTGGCTGCCTACTCAGCCTCCAAGCTCTCAGTCCACTGCTCAGGGCAGTAGATTACAAGCACAGAAAGTACACAGAAATAGCTATGTTTCAACAAAGATGGGAAGTGTGTTTGACCAAATAATAGTGGATGAACCCGCTCCCTTACACAAACCCTTTGGGTCCAGCTGAGGCAATTGCTCCTGTGGCCTCACATCCCTGATCATGGTGTCCTGGTGTCCAGACATCACACTCAGAGAGATTCCCAGAAGTAGGCATGCATGAGTGTCCCATACAAAGTCGCTCTGCTTGCAGGAAGCACAAACTCCCCGGCCCCTTGCTATGGACAGACAAAAGGAAGATGGATGCCTCCATTGGCTGAATTCGGATCTTCCAGTGGAGATCACAGCCCCGCACCTCACCTGAGGGCGTGCTGTTGCTAATCAAGGCAATTGGAAACACCTGTTATCACTCGGGCCCTGAGGACATACTCAGGAATCACTCCAGGAGCTAGCAGGCTGGCACACCTCATGACCCCGGTATAGTTGTGCTCCTAGTTGGGAAGCCCTTTTGGGCAAAAGTGAGAATATTCCCTAGATAAAAGAAAGAACTTCAGGTTTCAGAAGGATTTGAAAACCCCATGAGGCACTTGGAAAAGACATTTCACAGCCATCAAAACGCCATCTTTCAGATCCCTGGAAGCTTCCGTTTTGCGTGAAAAATCTGGACACTAGTGTGGCCATCAGTACCACAGATCCTTTACATTCGGCTTAATAGAGGGAAAGCACAATGTGTGTGCCATGGGGATAGATTTTCACTTCTCTTGACCTGGGTTCTAATGGAATAAGGACAAGGATGCGGTGCAGGACATTGAGGAGGGCTGTGTTTAGGCTGAGTGTCAGCCTCAGGGCCCTGGAGAATGGGAGTCAAGCACAGAGGGCCTGGACAGCTGAAGCTGGAGATGGATATATGCCTGTTACCTGCAGCACGATCGCTGTCTCCTCAGTTCCCCAATGTACTACGCCATATGCAGGAGACTAAATAATCCAAAGGGCAAAGAAAGGAAAATTTCAAAACCAGGAAGTCCAAGATCAAGATGCATGAGTACCAATAAGGGCCCAGTGAAGAAGGCATGTAGAGACAGTCAGAGAGACAGAATGACAGTGATAGAAAAGGACTGAAATTCTGGCCCTGTGTTGATCAGTGCCAGAGCACTGAAGACAAACCCTCCATGCCCATGCATACTTCTTACAAGTGGCTTTGTTGTTTTATGTTTGTGAGGAAAGGTTACACTTAATACATGTAGGTCTTAGCCCACTCTGAGAAGCAACACTTGGCCTGGAGCCCACTCTCCAAAACTGCCCTCGTCTCTCCAATTTGGAAGTAGACGTAGTGATGCTCTAGCCAAAATGCAGGCTGGCGTATTGCATCTCCCTGGCCCAGCCTCAGACTGTCCTGTGTGCAGGGAACTGCACTGTGTCTATTTCTTCATTGATTTACAGTTTTGGGATAGGACTTGATCGACAACAAGAGCATGAGGGAAGTAGATGATTTGGCAGTGTTAGTTTGTGCTGAGAGAGATGTGTAGAGTGATAAGAGGTAAACGAATGGCTCTGTGAGATGTCTCTCATGACAGTGGCTCAGAAGGGGCAGGTGTATCCGCATTAGTACCCTATTCCAGAGCTGTTCAGGTCGCTAGCTAAAAAATATTTACAGACCTCTACATGTTACATATATAGATATAGATATAGATATAGATATAGATATAGATATATAGATAGATATATATAGAGAGAGAGACTGATGTAGTCATTTTCTACAATGGATTTGATATGACATTCAGACAATTGATTGCTAAAACCTGGAGAGAAGCTGTCCATCAGGAAAAGAATTGTCCAAAGGAGTAAAATCTTCAAATAATTAGCTATATGCAGCTCCAAGGGGACCGAGAGAAAAAGCCTCGAGAATGAACTCATCCAGGAGACTCTCCACATGGACAGGCACCACAAGTTTCCTAGTTAGGCAACACACAGGGTAGCTTCTAGTTCCTAGAAAAAGCCTAAGGGCAAAAACCTCTCCCTCTTCAGTGTGTTTAGATCTGAAAAAAGAAAAGCGACCAAGGGCCAAGGAGAGCTACAATGGTGTCAATATTGAGCTGTAAATCAGAATGTGCCTTGTTTTTTGCAAAAAATCACCTGTGCCACAGTGATTCTGTTGTTCTTTCCCTCTCTTCATCCCTCACACACTCACACACACACAAACACACACTGTAACAGTCACACACACACATACATCCATCGAGGCACAGGCATGATATATATATAATGACTGATATATATATGTATATATATATGTACATATATGTATGTGTTTCTTTATTATAAACTATGAGGTATACTGGCATGGCTATGAGGAGACCGAGTATGGCTTGTG
>NW_026648131.1:0-39612 GCF_950295315.1 Erinaceus europaeus | reverse complement strand
ACCCATTTCAGGTCAAACACACAAAGAAATGAGCATCAAAAAGATTTCCAGTGTGAGTTAAAACATTTTTCCCGGATCCACACAACTGATTTAAATAGGAACATCTTCTCCAAACCTCCATCTAAAATTAGAAAATTACCATTGAGGCCTAAGTAAAGGTTTCTAACTTGGAACCTCAATCATGTATCCAAATTCTTATTCTCCCTTCCTCTACTTCTGAAGGCTCTGATAATTTGCTTACTACCTTGTCAGGTGTGAGATCACAAAAGATGAAAGCTTCATCTAGAACATTAAACACACACACACACACACACACACACACACACACACACACACACACACACACAATTTCCAGAATAAAAACTCAGCTTTTATAAGTCTAGTCAGAGGATCTTTTTTAATTTTTAAATTTTTAAAAATATTTATTACCTTTTTGTTGCCCTTGTTGTTTTTTATTGTTGTAGTTATTATTGTTGTAAATGTCGTCGTTATTGGATAGGATAGAGAGAGGAGGGCAAGACAGAGAGGGGGAGAGAAAGGTAGACACCTGCAGACCTGCCTCACTACTTGTGAAGCGACTCCACTGCAGGTGGGGAGCTGGGGTCTCAAACCGAGATCCTTAAAGGCAGTCCTTGCGCTTTGGGCCACCTGGGCTTAACCTGCTGCACTACTGTCTGACTCCACGGATATTGTTTTTAAGTCTTATTTTTGTGAGGCTTTTAAAATAGTACTTGTCCTATTTTGTAACCTAGTGGTTCATTCATTATTCTTACTGTTGAGTGTTGAGAGTTCATTTCATATTTGTTCTTTTGCAAATGCTTTTATTCTTGTCTGTTACTTTTTTGTTTTATTCTCTTGCCTTGAGCTGTTCTCAGGACATACATTTTTATTTTAATTAATTCTACCCTATCAATTATTTCTTTCATGTGTTGTGTCTTTGGTATTGTACTAAGTCATTTCCATACCCAAGGTTTGGAAATTAGTTTTCTCATAAATTATCTACTTAAGAATTTTGCATTTTTCCATCTTATATTTAAGTCTGTAGTCAATTCTGTATTAATTTTGGTAATGAGTCTAGGGCTTGTGTTCATAGTCATCATTTTTTTTCTCTTTTGCCTCCAGGGTTATCGCTGGGACTCTGTGCCAGCACTACGAATCCGTGTTCCTGGAAGATGTTTTTCTCATTTTGTTGCTCTTGTTGTTGACCTTGTTGTGGTTGTTATTGTTGCTATAGCTGTTGTTGTTGGATAGGACAGAGAGAAATCGAGAGAGGAAGGCAAGACAGAGAGAAGGAGAGAAAGATAGACACCTGAAGACCTGCTTCACTGCTTGCTAAGTGAACCCCCCCTGCCCTGCAGGTGGGGATCTGGGGGCTCAAACCAGGATCCTTATGCTGATCCTTGCACTTTGCACCATGTTCACTTAACTTTTTGTGCTACCGCTCAACCCCTATAGTCATCATTTTGAATGTAGGTATTTAATTTTCCCTTAAAATTTTTTTGTTATCTTTATTTACTCATTGAATAGAGATAGCCAGAAATTTAGAGGAAGGAAAAGATAGGCAGGGAGAGAGAAATCTGCAACACTACTCCACCACTTGTGAAGCTTTCCCCCTGCAAGTGGGGAAAAGTGGGGATTTGAACCTAGGTCCTTGTACATTGTATCGTGTGCTCAACCAGGTACACCACCACCAGGCCCCAATATACAATTTTTCTACCAACATTTGTTGAAAAGATTATTTTTTCATTGTTTAACTATTACTTCCTTTGTGAAAGAACAGTTCACTATTTTTGTGGGTTTATTTCTGTGGCCTTAATTCTGTTCATTGATCTAATTATTTGATCCTTTGCTATCACGCTGTCAGTTATCTAGGATATCAAGTGGTGGTCACAGAACTGTTTATAGATTTTATATAATGTCCATGGGATTCATAGTGATTTCTTCTCTTTTGTAGTGTAAGAACTAAGTTCTATAAATTTTAAAATCGGTTGGTTTGGCTGTTGCTTCTTAAAAGTTCTGATGTATTATATTTTCATTTTCATGAAACACTTGTACTTCAGTTTTACAGACTTGTAACCAAGAACAACTAAGCATCTTGAGGGAAAAAATTACTTATAATAACTTAGTGAACTAAAATATAAATTACTAAGAATTCTGATGTGTAAGAATGAATTTTAGTCACTGTAATGAGTCAGTGGCAAACACCCGTATATTTAACTACATTAGTAAAAGAGGTAAAACTGTGTTAATCTCAATCAATAATCCTTTAGCCTTCTGGAAACATTCCACATTCCAGGTTCCTTGAATCTAGCAGATAACTTCTTGGACATTTTACTTTAATTCTTCCAGATGATATGAATTGTCATATGTTGTCCAGTTTCCACCAAAATTAAGAAAATCAGTCTTCAGTTTCAAACATCATAACAAGCACATTTCTGTGAGCTCTCAGAAAAATATTAATAAATAATAAGTAATACACTTAAGGGGTGAAGAAAGAAAGAAGGATGTCTCAGAGTTTTTGAAATTACAGTTAAGTTTCCTGATTAAAAAAGAAATGTGTGAAGGGTGAGAGGACTGGCTAGTATAATGGTTATGCAAAAAGATTTTCATTTCTGAGGTTCTGAGGTCCCAGGTTCAAAATCCCCTACACTATCATAAACCAGAGCTGATCAGTGCTCTGGTAAAAACAAAACAAACAAATAAATAGATGTCCTCACTATCAAATAATGGGGACAAGATGAACTAAACAAAGCAAAAGAGATTTACTCACAGGATATCTTCCCAGAGCTTTTTCACTATGTTCCTATGGACTGAGAGCCTGAGAGAAGGGTAAGCATGTGTTGCTTTTCCTGAACTCATTTAATAACAGACATTTATAAACAGCTTTTAGTAGCATACTGAACATTTATATTCTGCTAAACAGTGTCTGTAAAATGAGGCAATAAAACATTAATAGAAAAGGTGATAAGGGGGCCGGGTGGTAGTGCAGCAGGTTAAGTGCACATGGCACAAAGTGCAAGGACCAGCGTAAGGATCTTGGTCGAAACCTCGGCTCCCCACCTGCAGGGTGGGTCACTTCACAGGCTATGAGGCAGGTCTGCAGGTGTCTATCTTTCTCTCCCCCTCTCTGTTTTCACCTCCTCTCTCCATTTTTCTCTGTAGTATCCAACAACAGCAATAACAATAACAACAGCAACAATAAGGGCAACAAAAAGGGGAAAAATAGCCTCCAGGATTTGTAGTGGATTTGTAGTGCAGGCACTGAGCCTCAGCAATAACCCTGGAGGCAATATATATGTGTGTGTGTGTATTTTTTTAAAAAAGAAAGAAAAGGTGACACAGTCCACTATGCATGTATGCAGAGGCCAGAGGTAAATTCTGAAGGCACTAGAGATTTCACAGAGCAAGGAATGTGGTCAGCTAGGTGTCCTGCAGCTGTGTCCCCAACATGGTTCTCACAGTGATGTGAAGTTTTCACTGGCCTTGACAACTAAACTATAAAGAATGTACCATTAAAAATAGAAGAATGGTGCCCATCAGTGCTGTGCATTAACAGTTATGTGAAACACAATAAACATGAGGAAGCTTGAGAATATCCTGTTGTGTTACCATCATGTGAGTATAACATTTTCAAGCTTATAGTGGAAGACAGGCAGGGAAAATGGTCTCCAGAAAGTGAAAGATTGCAAATGCCTTATATGCAAAATATATAACAACAATGATTCGAAGGGATATATGCACCACAGTGTTCACAGGCTTTATTCACAATAACAAAAACTTGGAAGCAACAAAAATGTCCTTTAACAGATAACTGGATAAAAAAAGTTATGGGACATATATTCAATGAAGTATTGCTCAGCAATAAAATAGATGATATTGTGTACTTTGGGATAAAGTGGATGGAATTAGAGAAGATGAAGCTTAGTGAAGCAAGTAAGGAGGTAAAGGACAGCGACAGAATGGTCTCACGCACATGCGGAATATAGAGAATTGAACATATATGAATGTGAGAAAAAAAAAGTCAACCAATATCTAAGACTGTGGGAGAACTATAGTGGTAGGGGCCAGACAGTGGCACAACTGGTTGAGTACACATATTGCAGTGTGCAAGGACCCAGGTTCAAGCCCCTGGTCCCCACCTGCATGTGGAAAGCTTCACAAGAGGTGCAGCTGGGATGCAAGTGTCTCTATGTCTCTTTCCCTTTCTGTCACCCCTCCCCTCTCAATTTCTCTGTGTCTCTATCCAATAATAAGTAAATAAAAATATTTTTAAAATTTTCAGGAAATATAGCGATTATCTTTGGGGGTGGGGATGAGAATACAGATCTTTGGTGACAGGAGTGGTGAGAAAAAAAGATTACGTGTGTGTGTGTGTGTTTGTGTACACATATTATTTATACACACATATGTAAAATGAACCTTAGCACAGAAGACAGCATATTGGAATTACATGTTAAACTTATCAGTAGAGGTAGAATGTTTTTTTAATAAGCCAGCTTGACCCTTATCTGGTCATCTTGGGAATGTATTTTGTGACAGCAATTCTATTAATTTTTTTTTTATTGTCTAGAGAAACGCAGTGATTGTGGAGCCTGATGAATTTTCACCAAGTCAACAGCCATGAAAGACACATAAATCAAGGACTGGAAGATTCCTGGGACCTAAGAACCTGGTGCACACCTGCCCTAATTTCTACCAGTTTTCTATGCCTGCACTTTAGGAAATAGTTTCCTGTGCCTGCACTTCATATAGAATCACTTCTTAGATGGCAGCAGGCTTTCATTACTACATCCACATGACCCACCCATTTTGTTGCCTGTAGCTGTATATATCTCATTTTTGTTGCATTATATTCCACTATATGAATATGCAATCTTGTCTTTCCATACCTGATATTTAACTTAATTCCAAATATTTACCAACCATAGAAAACTATAGCAACAAAGTGGTAACTATTGTAGATGTCTAAAAGCCACTGTAAAAGTTCTTAGATATGATTTTGGTATGAACTTATATCCACAAAATAGATATGTGAATATCAGCTGTAACAGAAACCAATAAAAAAAATTCCCAAATACAAAAATGTAAATTCCTGTAGCCAATAATTGATAATTTCAGTTCACTCAGATTGGGCAAAATTTTATATAGTATTATTATTTTTCATCTGTTATGGTAGGTCCATAATATTATTAGATTCTGCTTTTAGTTAGCATTGTCTTAATTTTAATAATTTCATTATTTTCTTTTAAAAATGTTTTATTTACCTTAGTGACAGAGAGAGAGAGAGAAGAGAGAGAGCACGAGAGTAGATAGCATAAAGGCTTTACAAAGAGACTCTCATGTCTGCGCTCCAAAGTCCAGGTACAGTCCCCCTGTAGCACCATCAAGCCAGAGTAATATAAAAATAAACTCTGGTAATATAAAAATAAACTCTGGTAATATAAAAATAAACAAGTAAATAAAATATATATGAAAACAATAACCCTGGAGAGAGAGAAAGTGAGAGAGAAACTAGAATAATGCTTAACTTTGGCTTACAATGGTACTGGGGATTGAACCTGGAACCTTGCGAGCCTCTGGCATAAAAGTCGTTTACAGAACCATTATGCTTTCTCCCCTGCCTATATTTCATTATTTTCAAGTACCCCATCAAGTCCTATGTAATTATTTTTCTATTGAGTTGTCAGAACTTATTTGTAAAAAAAAAAAAAATCCCTGAATGGTCTGATAAATGATGCAAATATTATTTCCTTTTAATTAGATTATTTCCTTTTAATTTTTTCAAATTGTACATTACCAATTTAAGGTTATGCTATAAGGTATATACATATTTAGGATTATGACTTTTTTGTGGTTTGGATTTCTCTATCATTTGTCTTCAGTAATTCTTGCTTTAAAGTCAACACCATCAGATGTTAATATAGTGTCAACTGCTTTCTTTCTATTGAATGAGGCTTACATGTTCCATTGTTTATCTTTTTTATATTCAACTTTTTAATTCACTTTGATTTTTTAAATTTTATTAGATAAAGACAGAAATCAAGAGGGAAAGAGAAAAAAGACTTCTGTCGCACTGTTTCACTGCTCATGAAGTTTCCCCCATACAGGAAGGGACAGGGGGTCTGAACCTATGTCTTTGCTCATGGTAACATATGCTCTCAACCAGGTGCACCACCACCCCATTCCTCAACTTTTTTTTTAATCCAAAAGTGTCTCTTGAAAGCAGAATATAGTTACAGTTTAAACACCCCATGTGAAAAATCTTCATCTTTTAAGTACTTAGTGCTTGTTTGATATAATGATGAAGGTAGTTGTCCTTAAATCTATATCTTCATGAGTTTCATGTTTCATCCTTACTTCAAAACTACATGTGTGAACTACAAAACATGCAAGCATGTATGTACTGTTGCTAAGGATCCACAAAGGCTTCTTAAATACAAGTAGGTCATTTTAAAGATTTAGTAAAGTTTATCATTTATTACTAGCATAGACCTTTTTCTGACCAAGTTTAGTTAAAGGTCAATGCTGAGAGTCAAGCATGAGTCTTGATGGACCTCTTTAGCAAACCATCCACCTATAGCAAGAAGGGTCTATAATGATGACCCTTGTGCTTCCTTCCTCTGATTTCTCTATAGCTTTCTCCTTGTTTCTTGGATCCTAGCTTCTTCCTCCATTATTCTATCTTTTTATGCCTGAGCTCAGCCCTGAGATTTTGCCTCCCTCTGTTCTGTTCCAGGATTCACACACACACTTCCAGTATGTGGTGAAACACTGGCATTATCACATGTCTGCTTAAGTGATGGTGGTGGTGACCTACTTTGTTAGAACAGCTTCAGTCATTCTATACAAAACATGAAATTAAAAGCTTCAAAATAGAAGGATAAAACACTGTTGAGGAAATGGCTACTGCAAGACAGTCCCTTTGGCAAATCCCATTGGCCTACCAGAAACAACAGCAATAGTGATGTCTTGCATATAGTGTGACTCAGAAACCAACAGAATGTATATAAACATTCCACCCTGATCTAAGAACCTAAGGAGGACTGGGCTTGGTTAGTACTCAGTTGGGAAAAACCAATAGGATGGTCTGTGGTGATGCCTACAATAGAAGCAGAAGATAGACTTCCCATTAGTATCGGGTTTCTCTTGAATTTCCATGTTCGAATTGCAACAGTCTCTAGCCTGCTCCCTCATTCCAACTGGTCCCTTCTCTTGCCATGTGATCTCCCCCAGCACTAGGGAACCCAGGCATTGAGGATGGATTTCTGTGAAATCCCTTGCATCAGAGGGTTTGCTGGGATCACATTCTGGAGACTCCTGTGGCTCCTGTTGAGGCCCTGCAGCTGAATCCTCTTATCCCTGAATTAGCTAGATCCTCCATACAAAGACCAAGTGAATTTCATTAAACCCAAAAGTAAACTTTGGGATAAATACTACTATACTGAGGCAGAAAAATGACTCCACATTCAAGCACAGTTTAGAGTCCGACCCTAAACCCAAATTGTTACCAGAAAAAGAGCAAAATATAGGAAATTCAACAAACAACCAGACCATGACTATAAACTAATAATAGATTGATTTGGACAATAAATTATTGTGAATGGAAAGAAAAGATAAAATGAGGAATATTTCCATGTGACTCACTCTAGGAGAAAAAATAAGAAAGGAAACCTAATGATGCCCTTGTCTTGGACCTTATGCTTGTAGATTCGGTGTCCCATCCACTATGCCACTCTCAGGCTGCTACCTGCCAATCTGGGATCATTTAAGTTTATAGGAGTATGTAAATTATATATAGAAGCAAATGTTCCTAACAGTTCCAAAATGTAATTTTTAATAATACCAGCAGGCATATTGCTATGTTTAATTGCAAACAATTGCTGCTGTGTGGTCCAGGAGTTGGTTTAGCGAATAAAATGTTGGACTCTCAAACAAGATGTCCTGAGTTCCATCCTGGGTATCACTTCTGCAAATGATGTTCAAATTCTCTCTCATTAATATTCCTTAATAATAATTAAAAAAAGGGATCTAGGAAGTGGCGCAGAGAGTTAAGCGCACATGGCGGAAAGTGCACGGACTGGCATCAGGATCCCATTTCGAGACCCCAGCTTCCCACGTGCAGAGGGTTTGCTTCTCAGGCGATGAAGAAGTCTGCAGGTGTCTATCTTTCTCTCCCCCTCTCTGTCTTCCCCTCCCCTCTCCATTTCTCTCTGTCCTACTCAACAACAAATACAGCAATAATAACAACAGTAATAATAACAACAATGATAAACGACAAGGGCAACAAAAGGGAAAAAAATTTAAAAGTTTCTTTAAAAAAAAGGTAGAGGGGGCCAGGTGGCAGCACACCAGGTTAAGCATACATTGTGTGAAGTTCAAGGTGCAGTGCAAAGATTCTTCCTGATTGAACTCCCAGTTCTCTACCTGCAGAGGGGTGGCTTCACAAGCAGTGAAGTATGTTTGCAGGTATCTATCTTTCTCTCCTCCTCTCTGTCTTCTCCTCCTCTCTAAATTTCTCTCTGTCCTAACCACCACCACCACCAACAAGAACAATAATAAAATCAACAACAATAGTGGAAAAATGACCACCTGGAGCAGTGGATTCATAGTGCAGGCACTGAGCCACAGTGGTAGTCCTGGAGGCAAAAAAAAAAAAAAAAAAAAAAAAAAAAAGTAGGAAAGGAAATAAGAAGCAAGAAAGGAAGAGAAAACCCAAGAAATAAGATAATTATTCAATACTTTTCCAACACCAAACATGGAGTTTCCCATGTAAGATGGCAGTTGCTGGGGAAGAAGATGGACAGAGCAGCAGACCTGGAACAAGATGTGTGTCAAGAATGCAGAACACCCACACAACTCAAGCAGAACAGGAAGCTTAAAAATGATTTCATGGCAGGAGGCTACTTCATCACTACAGTGAAGTAATAAAATTGTATGGAAGAACAATCATATGGCACAAAACACTAGGAGAGGACTAATGATAATGTGAATATATTTGAGACCCCTCATAAATCCATGAAAGTCAAGGAAGATGTTGAAGACAGAGCTGCCTCTTGGTAATTGAGGGCAAAGATTGCAAGTAAAAGGAGCACACCGGTGTTTGATAAAGTTCTCTGGTCACACACAGCCACTCAGTCTTCAATGTTTCTGAAGATAAAAGGTCAGACTACTGCAGAAATCTAGTTACAATGGGAGGAGTCAAGATGGGGACTTTGGAGCCGCAGTTGCCTTGAACTCCAAGAGGCAGCAGCTTGCAACCCGAGATCTGCTGGATAGGGTAGGATACTGGGTTGTCTGTAGGAGGGTGAACACGAGCTGGTCAGAATGACAACAAACAGAGTCCCATAACTCTGTCTTGGGCTGATAAACAGAGGTCACGGGGACAAAGGAAAACCATTTGATTATTTTTGAGCTCACCCCCTCACCCCAGTACCAGCCCCCAGGGACAGCGTAGCCACTACTAGCAGTTTCCCAATGAGCTATTTTCTTTACCAAGATTCCTGACTCACTAGGGATGTCATTCCAAACCTCTTCCTTTAACTTTTCTCTTTTTTTAAAGTGGCGGGAGCTCTATTTGAGTGACAAAATACCTGACCAATCAGAGCCTCATCTCTACCTGGGAAAAACTACCTGGAGGGTTTTTTTTTTGGATACTTCTTACAATTGACTGTCTATGCTCAGGCTGCCTGCAGCCAATCAAGTGGTCCAAGCTGCAGAATGAATGTTAGGGGTTTTCTACACAATTTTATTTTACTTTATTATGACTATTATTATATACACATGTCCCTTTTCCATCCACCTTCTTCAGGTTGACCAAAATTAACTTTTGTTTTTTCCATTGCTAGGTGACTAGATGTCCTAACCACTGTGAGAGGAACATGTTTCTCTCTACCTCTTCTCTCCACTCTCCTTTTTCACTCCTCCTAGCTAATTAAAAAAAAAAAAAAACACACGTCTTTCACTGCTCTCCCTTTTTTCTTCTTTCTTTCCTTCTTTTTTATTCTTTCTTCTTTCCTCCTTCATTTGTTTTCTGAATTCACTGATACTAGCTTGTGAATTATTTTGTGGAAGAAATATGACTCAGTGGACACTATATGTGTGTCTTCTGTATATCCCTTTGTCCCCTTTCTATCCCTAGAGTTTGTAGTGGACAGTAGATTCACATAATTGTCTATTCTTGCTTTCCATTTTTCTTGTCTCTTTCTTTTTCTTTACTTTGGTTGCTATTTTTCTTGGACTGGAGGTGTTGTTTGGCTAAATGGTATTGGGTGAACTGCATCAATCCTTGCTTCAGTTACTACTGTTGTAATTTCTAAGGTTGGTGACTGCAATTGTCAAAAAGGTCTTTAGTATAGCATGGCTTGTACTCAAAACACAACAACTTAAGAACAACAAAACAGAAAAATAAAAGCCACATCAATACAAAAAAAGGGTTAAATAAAGAGCAAATAAAATGGCTACCACAATGAATCAAGACAGGAGCCCAGAATAAACTCCAAATCAGTCAGAAGTAACCATAGATAAGAAAACTATGCAATCAATAATAAACCTAATAATCACATAAGTGAAGACAACTATGGAGAAAAGGGCTATCAGAATTAAGGAAACAAAATATGAGACCCTTAAGGAAAACACAAGCTACCTGGAGGTAATTAAAGATCTGAAAGCTGAAATAGCTGAACTAAAAGGTCAATTAGCAAAACCAGCTAATACTATAACTGAACTGAAGAAAGAAGCTGAGGGAAGGGAAAACAGGCTAACAGAAGCAGAAAACAGAATTAGCCAGACAAAGGATGAGCTAGAGAAAACTAAGAAAGAGGTAAAAGACCTCAAAAAGATATTGAGAGACACTGAAAACAGAAACATATGGGATGATCTCAAAAGAAGTAACATTCATATAATTGGCCTACCAGAGGAAGAAAGAGAGAGGAAGGGGAAATAAATATTCTAGAGGAAATAATGGAAGAAACCTTTCCAGATGTAAACAAAAGAAAGGACTTAAGATTCAAGAGGTCCAGAGAGTCCCAAACAGAATGAGCTCAGACCTGAACACACAAGTCACATCATAGTGACAATGAAAAGAAGTAAGGATAAAGAAATGATCTTAAAGGCTGCAAGAGAAAAACAAAAAGTCCCATGCAGGGAAAAACCCATAAGACTAGCAGCAGACTTTTCCACTCAAACTCTATAAGCTAGAAGAGAATGGCAAGATATATATTGAGCCCTGAATGAACAAGAGTTTCAACCAAGGATAATATATCCTAATATACTTTCATTCAAACTAGATGGAGGGATCAAAACCTTCTCAGACAACAGGTAAAGGAGACAATCATCACCAAGCCTGCCCTGAAGGAGAAACTAAAAGACCTCTTATAAACAACAGCATCACTATAATACTTGCCATATATCAGAACAAATAAAGAATTGTTGAATAATAGCACTACAACACATTCAATCCATAATATCAATGGCTTAAATTCACACATTAAAAGGCACAGAGAGGGAGGATAGATGAGAAAATGCAACATAACCATATGCTGCTTGCAAGAATCCCACATGATCCAACAAGACAAACACAGACTTAAAGTGAAAGGATGAAAAACTATCATACAGGATAATGGACCACACAGAAAGGCAGGAACAGCCATTTTCATCTCTAACACAACAGACTTTAAATTAAATAAAGTAATAAAAGATAGGCAAGAACATTACATAATGATTAGAATATCAATAAACCAAGAAGACTTAACAATTATTAGTATCTATGCACCCAATGAGGGCCAATCTAAATACATAAAAAACATACTGAAAGAACTACAAAAATATATCATTAGTAATACAATAATAGTGGGAGACTTCAACACCCCACTCTTACATTTAGATCAAAGAAGCAGAGAATCAACAAAGATACAAGAGAATTAAATGAAGAGATGAACAGACTAGACCTCCTGGACATTTTCAGTGTTCATCACCCCCCAAAACTGTAATACACATTCTTTTCAAATCCACACAGCACATTTTCTCAAGGATAGAGCACATGTTAGTCAACAAAGACAGTATCAACAAATTTAAGAGTATTTAAAACTTCCCAAGTATCTTCTAAGACCACAGTGGAGTAAAGCTAACACTCAACAGAAAACAGAAAATTACTAAAAGTCACAGAATTTGGAACTAGACAACATACTGCTTAAGAACTTGTGGTTCAGAGAGCCACTCAAGGAAGAAATTCAAATGTTCCTGGAAACAAATGAAAATGAAGACACAAGCTATCAAAATATTTGGGACACAGCTAAAACAGTACTGAGAGGGAAACTCATAGCCATACAATCACATATTAGAGAACAAGAAAAAGCTCTAATAAACAACCTTACTGCATGCCTTAAGGACTTGGAGGAAGAAAACAAAGGGACCCTGAAGCAACCAGAAGGACAGAAATCACTAAAATTAGTGAAGAAATAAACAACATTGATAATAAGAAAATAAGAGAACTATACAAAAGATCAATGAAGCCAAATGTTGGTTCCATGAAAATTTAACAGTATTGACAAACCCCTAGCCAGGCTCACTAAAAAAAAGGGAGAAGAACCAAATAAATAGAATTATAAATGATAGAGGAGATATCACAACTGACACCATATAAATCCAGAAAATCATGCGAGACTTCTACAAAGAACTATACGCTACCAAGCTAGATAATATGGAAGAAATGGAAGAATTCCTGGAAATATATGCCCTTCCAAAGCTGAACCAAGAAGAACTTTGGGACTATGTGAAAGCTTAGTAGAATTTAGGGGAGCTCTCCCACCCTTGGATGGAGGTCTGGAAAGACACCCCACTTGTTAGCCTCTCTCCATATAGAGATGAGCCAAGAGGGAAAATTCTCCCAGACACAGTTTCTCCTTGTTAGTCTCTCAAGCTCACAGAAAGCCTACAAGCCTCTCACACTTAGTTCCCCCTGCTAGCAGGCCAAATGGCTGCCTGCTTGAGGGTTCACTCAAAGTTCACACATCCACTAAAACTTCATCTTTTGATCAAATAGGAGAACACACTCTATCATACACCACTGCCAGTACCAGGCAGTAAGACCCCATAATCTAAACCCAGAACTAAACCCCCACACCTATGGACATCTAATCTTTGATAAGGGGTCCCAAAGTATTAAATGGAGGAAGGAGGCTCTCTTAAATAAATGGTGCTGGAAAACTGGGTTGTAACATGATGAAGAATGAAATTGAGCCACCTTAACTCATCAGAAACAAAAATCAACTCCAAATGGATCAAGGACCTGGATGTTAGACCGGAAACTATCAAATACTTAGAGGAAAACATTGGTGGAATACTTTCCCACCTAAACCTCAAGGACATCTTTGATGAAACAAACCCAATTGCAAGGAAGACTAAAGCAGAAACAAACTAATGGGACTACATCAAATTGAAAAGCTTCTGCACAGCCAAAGAAATTATCACACAAACAAAGAGACCCCTTACAGAATGGGAGAATATCTTCACATGCCATACATCAGACAAGAGACTAATCATCAAAATATACAAAGATCTCAGCAAACTTAACAACAAAAAAAACAAATGACCCCATCCAAAAATGGACAGAGTGTATGAACAGAACATTCACTACAGAAGAGATCCAAAAGGCTAAAAAAATACATGAAAACTTGCTTCAGGTTGCTGATTGTCAGAGAAATTCAAATAAAGACAACACTGAGATACCATCTCACTCCTGTGAGAATGGCATATATCAAAAAGGACAGCAGCAACAAATTCTGGAGAGGCTGTGGGGACAGAGGAACCCTTCTGCACTGCTGCTGGGAATGTAAATTGGTCCAGCCTCTGTGGAGATCAGTCTAGAGAACTCTCACAAGGCTAGACATGGACCTTCCATATGACCCAGTAACTCCTCTCCTGGGGATATACCCAAAGGACTCCATAACACCCAACCAAAAAGATATTTGTATACCTATGTTCATAGCACCACCATTTCTAATAGCTAAAGGGAGCAATCCAGAATAGGAAAGCTATCAGGGGAGGGGGTAGGATACAAAGTTCTGGTGGTGGGAATTGTGTGGAGTTGTACCCTACTTATCCTATGGTTTTTGTCAGTGTTTCTTTTTTATAAATAAAAGTTTAAGAGAGAGAGAGAGTGAGAGAGAGAGAGAGAGATCCTTCTTTTAATTGTCAATGGGCAGTTCCATCAGGAACATCATAATGGACCCCTTTGTGGGCCCCTACAGGACCTTGCCCTCAATGTGGATCAACAACAGTAGTGACTGTTCCATTCTCTGAAGAACCAAGGATCATTATGGGGTGCAGAAAGTGGAAAGTCTGGCTTTTGTAATAGCTTCTCCTCTAGACATGGGTATTGACAGTGGAACCATACTCCCAGCCTATCTCTCTCCCTAGTGGGCCAGAGCTCTGGGGAGGTGGGATTTGCAGACACATTGGTGGGGTCATCTGCCCAGGGAAGTCAGCCTGGCATCAGGGTAGCATCTGGAACCTGGTGACTGAAAAGGAGTTAGATATAAAGCAGAACAAATTGTTGACTAATTATGAACCTAAAAGCAAGAACATTTCAGATGAATATTTGGGGTCTTTATTTTGGAAAAAGCCAGTAGGTCTATTTTAGGTATATTCTAAGGGGCCTATGACTTTTCTAGTTTTTGCCTGAATCTGACAGCTAACTAGCAGGTGGATCCAAGGTATTGTCTGGGGAGATGGTGTCACAGTTGGAAAAAGGGCTAGAAAGCTGGATCAGGGAAGATTCGCTCCCAAATGTAGGAAAAAGTATATAAATATTGTTAACTATAAAATACCATCCATTTGATCTGGGGCCATATTCAACATAGGAGCCTTTGTAACCTCTGTATCCATGTAGGTCTAAGCTAAAATTCTGTGGTTATGGCTAGGGGCATTCTAAACTGCACTAATTTCAGGACCCATCTTTCTTGAGTGGTAGGGTATGCCTACCACTGTTGATTCACATTGAGGGCAAGGTCCTGTAGAGACCCACAAATGGTCCATTATGGTTTTCCTGATAGAGATTACCATTGACAGCTGAGAGAGGGATCTCTTCAAGTTTTATGCCCATCATGTCTGTGGGAACCCCAAGACTCGCTGACTAGGACCCCAGGTGATGGGATGGCCCAATAGTAATTAAAGAGTCATCAATAAAGTATGCCAGTCTCTTGCCCTTATCCAACTTTTTTAGTCCTTACTTTGTCTGAAAAGGTTAACATTGGAGTGATTAAGGGAAGTGAAATAGGAATTATGTCAGGAGTTATCTAGGTTTAAGTAGAAACTATTTGATTAGGTACTTTATGTTGTCTTTTGCTGGGAAACCTAGAGGTTCCAGGACTAGGAGACATATGGGTTTTACAGAGAAAGGGGAAGATTCCTGCTATTTAAGGGTTTAAGAAGGCAACAGATAAGTTGTTCATATAACCCAATTATTTCATAATTGGGTTAACTTTGAAAATATAACTGTTAGGATTTGCTATATCATATAAGATCTCACCATTATTCATGCCCTTTGATGCTATTTACATATAGTTATATCTTATAAAGTAATGCCACCAGGTACTTCTGTTCTCCCTGGTCTAAGCTTTTAGGTGATTTAATATTTCAAAGAAGAATTCAATATTAGAAATGTATTAACAATTTGATTCCACTGTTAAAATTCAACCTGATTACCAATTTGAAGTCTTAAGTGTTTAGATTGAAGGAATATATACTTGGAGATATGGTCTATGCATCAAAAAGTATGAGACAGACCCTGTAGGGAGGTAGGGCTACAGAGCAGCAGCAGCTGCATTTATCTCCTCTCCTCTACTAGATCAACTTGGGATATCAAAAGGGATCACCTGGGACCACTAGAAGACAGGATGAGAACTACTTTGGGAATCCACCAAATCACCAGTGAGTGCAAATGTGTGGCTCTTGAACCTGTAGGAGAGATTCCTACAGGTAAAGCCTGTATCTATTTCCAAGAAGCTGGTAACAGTCCAACAGTTTGCTGATTGAGGCACCACCTCCAGCCTGTTTTTACCAATGAAAAGACTGCTGAGGGGAGGACAGGACTCCCAGAAGGCTCACCAAATGCAACTGTGAGTCTCCATTGCTACTGCGATTCTCCATTGCTACTGCCCCTCAGAGGCTGGAGCAGCAGCTAGGAGACCCCGTGCTGACACGTGCTGACACTGAGGGGCAAAGAACTGGATGGGAAACTAACTCAGGAGAAGATCTACACCTTGGTGGACCAGACCTGGGGCTGTATAGTAGGAGCCTTTCCACAATGTTCTAATGAATTGGAAGACATGGTGAAGAATTGTTGAAGAACCTGCAGAGAATAAACAGGATTTGTTTGGAAACTCACAGGGTCCAGTAGTGATGCCCACCTTAGCTCTGGCTGCTAGAATAGCAACTGAATTGAGCTTGGGGCTTTGGATCCTATGGGTGTGGGAGGCTATATCTCCCCCACCTGACTTATAGCTTGGTCAGGAGTGAGTCATTAAGCTAAAAGGCCTACTTATAGCCCTCAGGCTCCCATAACCTATAGGGAAGAAAAAGAACAAAAGAGGCTTTAATAGCCACTGTGCTTCAACTCAGGGATTGAGATAACATTGAAACAACTGTTAATTTCCACAACTGTGAAATTTTTAGGTACCTTACTTAGACACAAGTCAGTCCAGGCAAGAGTGATCAGTAGATTGAAAAATACAGAGAGAGGAACCTCATAACATACTATATACAATGGTTAAAGAAACATTGGAAAAATGAACCAGGACAAAAGCCCAGCTAAAAGCCACCAGTTGCTTCTGCTCTCTGGTCTAAGCTTTTAGGAGAGTCAGCATTTCAAAGATTCAGCCTATGGTCTGTGCATTAAAAAGTTTGAACATTCAATCAATTTTCCCCTTTCATATTAACTAAATAGTGATTTATATGACTACAAGTTAATAAGAGTGTACATAAACACCATTCTCACCACCAAAAGACTGTCTCGCATGCCATCCTCCTCCCTGCCCCCTCCTTCTGTGAAGTCAAATATCCACCCTCATGCTCCCCCAGACAGTTTTACTTTGGTGCCATACTCCAAACTCAGTCAAATTCTGCTTTGATTTTCTCTTTCTGTTCTCCTTTCTCAACTTCTGTTTATGAATCAGATCATCCCATATTTGATTAATCTCACTTAACATAATTCCTTGTAGTTTCATCCAAGATGAGTCAGCGTAGGTTGGTTTGTTATTCTTAATAGCTGCGTAGTATTTCACTGTGTACATATACCACAGCTTTCTCAGCTATTCCTCTTTCGTTGGAAACCTGGTTTGCTTCTAGGTTTTAGCTATTGCAAACTGTCCTGCTATGAACATAGGTGTACAAATATCTTTTCAGTTAGGGTTTTATTTATTAATGAAAAATAATAGGGAGAGAGAGGTCTGGTACATGTGCTGCCAGGAATTGAACTCAGGACCACATGCTTGACAGTCCAACACTTTATCTACTGTGCCACCTTTTAAAATGAACTTTGAAATAATCTATTTCTCTTCCATTTAAAAGGATTTTGAGAAGAATTCGCATTATTTACATTTATGAAAAATTAAACCATCAAAATAATTTCATCCCTCAAAATACAAATACTATATATGAGATTGAAATAAGACTATGTGTTAATATTAAGTAAGGTTATGTAGAAAGTTAACTTGAATATAAATTTACAATACTTTTAACTAATTTTTTATTTATTTGATAGGGAAAGAGAAATTGAAAGGAATGGCAGAGATGTAGGGGAGAGAAAGAGAGATGGGTTGGAGGAGAGAAAGAGAGACAGGTAGGGAGAGACAAAGAGAAAAGGAGGGAGAGGGGGAGGGGAAGGAGAAGGGGAGGGGAAAGGGAGAGGGAGAGAGAGAGAGGCAGGGAGAGGGAGAGGGAGGAGGAGAGGGAGACCTGAAGGATTGCTTTACAACTTGCAAAGCTTTCCTGGAGGAACTTGAACCCTACTTGAGCACTCTAATGTGTGCTCAACTGGGTGTGCCATCTTTCCTGGCCCCTGAATTTACATTCATTGTCTCCCAAGTCCCTCTACAAGGAACAAAGGTATGCGCAAAGCAGTCAACATATTTTCAAAATAGAAACTAAGAATAAATGATACATATTATATATATATATATATGTTATTTTTTAAAGATATAAATAGTTTACCAGGGCAGCTTCTTTTTTCCCACCTGTACCTTAGGGCCCTTTCTTAGTCTATACTGATTCAACCTGAGTCTTCAGATACAGCTCCAGTTCTTACACAGGTTACCCAACCCTACCTGTTCCCGTTCTCCAGACTCTTATATTCACTGATCACCTGACTGCTCTGCTGGGATGTCATAAGTCATTTCAATGAGATACAAACTCAGAGACACAGATACACTCATTGAAATAGTATTCACTCATAAAAGAAGGAAGTCCAGTCATCTGTTAACACATGGGTGGACCTTGAAGGATTACACTAAGATAAATCAGATAGACAAAGGAAAATAGTCAATGACCTCAATTACATGTGGGTATTTTTTTAAGTGAGCTGATAGCTACAGAGAACAAACTGGGTTCTATGGATCAGTGCCTAAGAAAGGAATCGCTGGATTGTATGGTAGATCCACTTTTAATGTTTTGGGAACTCTTTTCCAAACTTCTCCACAGGTGTTGCACCAATGTGTATCCCTACAAACAGTAAGCTCTTCTTACAAAATTGATTTTATGATCCTAGGTAATTTTTAAATTTGACCTACAACTGTCACAACTTTTTCCTAATTTTATAAATCAATATTTTTCATCTTTTCTTTATTTTGGCATGCTAAAAGTTATGGTTTCATTTGTCTAGTCGAATAACTAGGTCTTCATTTTATCAATTCTCTATTTTTTTCCTTGTTGATAGAGGAAGAGTTAAAGAAGAAGAAGAGAAGGAAAAAGAGACAGAGACAGACATACTTTCAACACTGCTCCACTGCTCTTGATGATTCCCCTCTGCAGGTGGGGACCAGGGGTTTGAACCTGGGTTTTCATGCATGGAATGTGTGCACCCTACCAAGTCCACCATATTTTTCAATCTTTTTTTTTTTTTTTTTTTATCAGTTGCTAACCTCAAGATTTGGATGTGTTAGGTATGCTTTTCTCTCCTTTGAAGTCATTGGTTGATTTACTTTTATCCTTATTTAGAAGTGAAAGGGTCAATTTTTTTTTCAGATAGTAAGAGAAAAGGAAAGACAAGGAAAAGAAAGAAAACAAAATACCATGGTGGTCCAGGGAGTGGAGCACTGATAAAGCTTTGGACTCTTAAGCATGAGGTCCTGAGTTTGATCCCTGGCAGCACATGTGCCGGAGTGATGTCTGGCTCTCTCTCTCTCTCTCTCTCCCATCTTTCTCATAAATAAATAAAATCTTAAAAAAGGAAGAAAAGGCCACAAGGATCGGTGGGTTCATAGTGCCAGCTCAAGCTCCAGAATGAGAGGAGGAAAGACACCAAAGCTTCCTGCACACAGTGAATACAGGCTCACAGGGTTGAAGTAGGAGAAAGCTGGTACATGATCCAGGTGAAAAATCTTGCAGGCCTTAAAAGTGAAAATATTTTAAACAATAAATTCCTTGGGAAACACTGTAGGTTGATGGTAAAACAGTACTAGAATCTTATTGTGTAGAATTCAATAAACTGACATTTTTCTTTCTTTCATTCCACCAGATTTTGTCCACTTAGCTCAAAGTGGCAGTGTTCCTAGTAGTCTAGTCCTATCTCTATACTGGGCTTCTGAGAACTGGCTGATTAAACTCATCTATCATAGTCATTATTTATTATTTCCTTATCAAGGAGTTGCTCAATCACAATATAATGTTCTCTAAGAATTTAATTTCTTATCTATTTTTGCAGTGTATAAACAGACTGAGGAAAGTGCTGGTTCCTTTTTTATTTTCCTTTTCTTTTTCCACTCACTTTTTACTGTAAGTCTTCATGAGGACTGAGGCCACAATTTCAATACTTCACATTGAAATCTCCTATGTTGGTGCAAACATGTGTGGTTTGTGGAAAGAGAGAAGCCTAAGGAGAGATTGAGTGGCTGGTAACAGTCCGGCAGTTTATCGGTTGATGCACCACCTCCAGTCTGTTTTTACCAACACAAAGACTGCTGAAAGGAGAGGACTCCCCTAATACTTACCAAATGCAACTGTGAAGTAGTCTCCATTGCTACTGCCCTCAGAGGCTGGAGCAGCAAGGGGGAGGCCCTGTGCTGACACTGGGGGACAGAGAACTGACCAGAAAACTCTACACCTCGGTGGCCTAGAAGTGGGGCTATATACTGGGAGCCTTTCTACATTGTTCTCCGGATGAAGTTTAGTGAATAATTGCCTTATAAGCTAAAGACTAGAAACGGGACTGGTTTAGAAACTCACAGGACCCAGCAGTGAGCCAGACTTGGTAGAAAAGCTGAATTGAGCCCAGAGCTTTGGATCCTTGGGGTGTGAGAGTTTCTTTGCATAACCACTGTGCTATTTCTCCCCCACCCTGCTTTATCTCTTGGTCAGGAGTGAGGGATTAAGCTAAGAAGCCTCCTTATATTATAAAAGCCCTCAGGCTCTCACAGCCTACAGGGAAGAAAAATAACAAAAGAGGCTTTAATAGCCACTGTGTCCAACTCAGGGTTACAAATAATATTGAAACAACCGATAATTTCCAAAAATGTGATCTCTTTAAGTACCTTACTTAGACACAAGTCAATCCAGGCAAGAGTGATCAGTAATTTGAAAATTACTGAGAGAGACATCATAATGTACTATATAGAATGGTTAAACTAACAAGAAGAAATATTGGAGAAATTAACCAGGACAACAGTCTAGCTGAAAGCTCCCCAAAGGTTGAAGCACAAAATAATGAGGTCAACATCCAAACACTAGTTAAGGAAATAGTCACAGGAGTGAGTAAAGAGTTTGAAAGAATTGTCATCAGAGGGGTGGAGCCAAGATGACCACTTGGAAGCAGTGGCTGGCATGTGCTCCGACAAGCAGCAGCTTGTGACCTGGGATTCTCTGGAAAGGGTTCCAGATGCTAGCATGATGCTGACCAGACTTCCCTGCTTCCCCAGAGCTCTTCCCCACTAGGGAAAGAGAGAGAAATTTTGGGAGTATGGATCTTCCTGTCAGCGCCCATGTTCAGTGGGGAAGCAACTACAGAAGACAGACCTTCAACCTTCTGCATCCCCCAATGACCTTGGGTCCATACTCCCAGAGGGTTAAAGAATAGGAAAGCAATCAGGGGAGGGGAAGGGACACAGTGTTCTGGTATTGGGAATTGTGTGGAGATTTATCCCTCTTATCCTATGATTTAGTCAATGTTTCCTTTTTATAAATAAAAAAATTTAAAAAAAAAGAACTGTCACCAGAAATGCAGAAACAACAAATGAGACTCTGGAGAAAACACTCTCAAGGTTATTAGAGAGCTGAAAGCTGAAATAGCTGAGCTAAGAACACAACTAGCTGAATAAGCTAAAACAGTAGCAGAACAGGGTAACAAAATAGATGAACTACAGAAAACAGTAGAGGGGAGAGAGAATAGAATAAATAAGGCTGAAGACAGAATAAGCAAGATCAAGGACAAATTAGAGACAACTAAAAAATAAGAGAACTCAAAAAGTGATTAAAGGATATTGAAAACAACAACAGAGACCTATGGTATGACTTCAAAGGAAATATACACATTATTGGCTTAACAGACAAAGAGAGATGGAGGGGAAGAAAGCATTCTTCAGGACATAATAGCTGAGAACTTCTCTAGTCTAGGCAACATGAAAGACACAAAGGTTCAAGAAGTCCAGAGGATCCCCAAAAGAATTAACCCAGACACCAAGATACATCATATTTAGAATGAAAAGGAATAAGGATAAAGAAAGGAAGGCTGCAAGAGAAGAAAATAGAGTCACCCACAGAGGAAAACCCGTAATATTGGCAGCAGACTTCTTCACAAAAACACTACAGGCCAGAAGAGAGTGGTAAGGTATCTATTGAGTGCTCAAGGAGAAAGGCTTTCAGCCAAGCCTACTGTATCCTGATAGACTGTCATGCAGACTAGATGGTAGCCTCAAAACCTTCTCAGACAAACAACTGTTGAAAGAATCAACTATCACCAAGCCTGACCTGAAAGAAGTTCTGAAAGGTCTCCTATAAATAGTCAGACCACCATAACTATGCCATATATCAGAACACTCTAAAAATCTACATGAATGGTGTTAAAATATCTTCAATCTATGATATAAATAAATGTTAATGGCCTGAATTCACTTATTAAAAAGCAGGGGTTGGAAGATGGATCGGAAAACACAATCCAATAATATGCTGTCTACACGAAACATACCTAGCTCAACAAGACAGACACAGATTCAAGGTGAAAGGATAGAAAAATATCTTACAAGCCAATGGTCCACAAAAAAGGGCAGAAACAGCTATTCTCATATCTGACATGATAGATTTTAAAATAAATAAAATTTAAAAAGATAGGGATGGACATTACTTAACGCTCAAAGGATCAGTCAATCAAGAGGACTTAACAATTATTAACATCTATGCACCCAATGAGAAGCCATCAAAATACATCAAACATCTACTGAAAGAGCTACAGCAATATATTAACAGCAACACAGTCATAGTAGGGGACTTCAACATCCCACTCTCTCAACTTGACAGATCATCCAGGCAGAAAAATAAATAAAGAAATGAGGGAGCTAAATGAGGCTATAAATAAAATAAAACTATTGGACATTTTCAGAATCATTCATCCCAAGAAACTGGAATACACATTCTACTGCAATCCACATGGGTCATTCTCAAGGATAGACCATATATTAGGCCACAGAGACAGCATCAGCAAATTCAAGAGCATTGAAATCATCCCAAGCATCTTCTCAGACCACAGTGGAATTAAACTAACACTTAACAATAAACAAAAGATTAGTAATAGTCGCAAAATGTGGAAGCTCAGCAGTACACTACTTAACAACTACTGGGCCAAACAGGAAATAAAGGAATATAATATAGGTAAATCAATCAACGTGATCCACCACATTAATAAAAGCAAGACCAAACACCACATGGTTATATCAATAGATGCAGAGAAAGTCTTTGACGAAATACAATATCCCTTCATGATCAAAATGCTACAAAAATGGGAATAGATGGAAAATTACTGAAGACACTGGAGTCTATATATAGCAAACCTACAGCCAATATCATACTCATTGGTGAAAAACTGGAAGCATTTCCCCTGACATCAGGTACTAGACAGGGCTGCCCACTATCACCATTACTATTCAACATAGTGTTGGAAGTTCTTGCCATAGCAATCAGGCAGGAGCAAGGAATTAAAGAGATACAGATTGGAAGAGAAGTCAAACTCTCCCTATTTGCAGATGACATAAAAGTTTACATAGAAAAACCTAAAGAATCCAGCAAGAAGTTTTTGAAAAGCATCAAACAATACAGTAAGGTATCAGGCTACAACATTAACATTCAAAAGTCAGTGACATTCCTCTATGCAATCACTAAGTTAGAAGAAGACAAAATCCAGAAATCAATTCCTTTTACTATAGCAACAAAAACAATAAAATATCTAGGAATAAACCTAACCAAAGAAGTGAAAGATTTGTATACTGAAAAATTGTGAGTCACTAATCAAGGAAACTGAAAAAGACACAAAGAAGTGGAAAGACATTCCATGTTCATGAGTTGGAAGAATTAACATAATCAAAATGAATATATTACCCAGTGCCATATACAAATATTTAATTCTATCCCCATCAAGATCCCAACCACATTTTTTGAGAGAATAGAATAAATGCTATAATTTTTTTTTTCTCAAGGGTTATTGCTGGGCTCGGTGCCTGCGCCATGAATCCACTGCTCCTGGAGGCCCTTTTTTTTCCCCTTTTGTTGCCCTTGTTATTGTAGCCTCGTTGTGGTTATTATTATTGCCATTGTTGATGTTGTTCGTTGTTGGACAGGACAGAGAGAAATGGAGAGAGGAGGGGAAGACAGAGGGGGAGATAAAGACAGACACCTGCAAACCTGCTTCACCACCTGTGAAGCGACTCCCCTGCAGGTGTGGAGCCGGGGGCTCGAACCAGGATCCTTATGCCGATCCTCGCACTTTGCGCCACATGCTCTTAACCCACTGCGCCACCGCCCGACCCCCAAATGCTACAAAATTTATCTGGAATCTGAAAAGACTTACAATTGCCAAAATAATCTTGAGAAGAAAGAACAGAACTGTAGGCATCACACTCTCAGATCTCAAAATGTATTATAGGGCAAATGTCATCAAAACTGCTTGGTACTGGAACATGAATAGAAACAGTGACCAGTGGAATAGAATTGAGAGCCCAGAAGTGATCCCCCACCCCTATGGATATCTAATTTTTGACAAATGTGCCCAGACTATTAAATGGGGAAAGGAGAGTCTCTTCAACAAATGGTATGGGAAAAAATGGGTTGAAACATGCAGAAGAATAAAACTGAACCACTATATTTCACCAAAAACAAAAGTAAATTCTATGTGGATCAAGGACTTGGATGTTAGACCAGAACTATCAGATACTTATAGGAAACTACTGGGAGAAGTATTTTCCGCAAATATTTTAAAGACATCTTCAATGAATCAAATCCAATTACAAAGAAGACTAAGGCAAGCATAAACCTATGGGACTACATCAAATTAAAAAACTTCTGCACAGCAGAAGAAATCCATACCCAAACAGAGAGACCAATCACTGAATGTGTGAAGATGTTTATATGCCATACATCAGACAAGAGTTTAATAAAAAAAATATATATATACATAAAGAGCTCACCAAACTCAACAACAAGAAAACAAATGACCCCATCCAAAAATAGGGAGAGGACATGGAAAGAATATTCACCACAGAAGAGACCCAAAAGGATGAGAAACATATGAAAAAATGCTCCAAGTCTTCGACTGTCAGAGAAATGCAAATAAAGCAACAATGAGATACCACTTCACTCCTGTGAGAATGTCATACATCAGAAAAGGTAGCAGCAGCAAATGCTGGAAAGGTTGTGGTATCAAAGGAAATCTCCTGCACTACTGGGAATGTAAATTGTTCCAACCCTTTTGGAGAACAGTCTGGAGAACTCTCAGAAGGCTAGAAATTGACTTACCCTATGATCCTGCAATTCCTCTCCTGGGGATATATCCTAAGGAACCCAACACACCCATCCAGATAGATTTCTGTATACCTGTGTTCATAGCAGCACACTTTGTAATAGCCAAAACCTGGAAGCAACCCAGGTGTCCAACAGATGAGTGGCTGAGCAAGTTGTGGTATATATACACAGTGGAATACTACTCAGCTATTAAAAATGGTGATATCACTGTTTTGAGCCCATTTTGGATGTATCTTAAAGAAATCATTTTATGTTAAATAAGTCAGTAACAGAAGGATGAATATGGGATAACCTCACTCTCAGACAGAGGTTGAAAAACAAGATCAGAAGAGAAAACACAGTAGAACCTGAACTGGAATTGGCGTACTGCACCAAAGTAAAAGAGAGTACCAGTTCTGGAAAAAGGTGGGGGTTGTATTGTTATATGGAAAACTGGGAAATGTTATGCATGTACAAGCTATTGTATTTATTGCCTAATGTAAAACATTAATCCCCCAATAAAGAAATAATAAAAAAATAAATCTCTTATGCTAGGGCCTGGATGGTAGTGCTCCTGGTTAGGTGTACATGCTATAATGCACAAGGTCCTTGGTTTTAACCCCTAGTCCCCACCTTTAGTGGGGAAGCTTCACAAGTAGTCAAGCAGTCTTGCAGGTGTTTCTCTTTCCCTCTCCCTACCACTCCCTTCCCTCCCTTTTTAACATCTGTCTCTACTAAGTAAATAAATACATTTTTCAAAAATAAATACATATATATATATATTATGCTAAATATACCATTTCCCCACAAAAATTCTATTTTCTATAAAACACTGGTGCACATCCAACCAAGACCTTTACCAATTTCTGATAGGTATAGAGTGTCTTTCCTCCAGTTTTGAATTAGTGCTTCTTCATTTCCATTGAGGTCTTACTGCCACGGCATTTATCCAAATGCTGTAGGTGAGGCTGAGAAACTGTCTTGATTCTCTTTTAGGAACAAAAGTAGAATATGTTGCAGATGCTCTTTGAATGCGACCATTGGGGGGGGGCGTGGCGAGAGCTTGCCAGAAATTCCCAATTGCTCTTCTGAGACTGCATTGTTGTAGTAAAAGTATTCATATTATAATGAACATCTATATTAGGAAAGGTGGAGAGGGAGACTAAAAGACAGCTCAAAAGTAGAGACAGTGGAAGGCTCAGGGATATGAAAGCTAATATTTTTCTCTTTGTCTACTTTATATTTCTGATGATACAAATAGTAATGTGAATATATATATGTATATGTATATGTATATAGTCATGTTAATGTATATTAAGGCAGCATTGGTAGGTGTAGGTGGGAAGCAAAGCTTTGCAGAAATAAAGAGGAATACTCAGGAATCTGTCTGCCCACTTCATTTTAAAAACATATTTTATTTTATATATAGTGTAAGGGAGAGAGAGAGAGAGAGACCGAGCAGAGAGCTGCTCAGTTTTGTTTATAGTGGTACTAGGATGGAACCTGGGGCCTTAGAGTCTCATGCATGGAAGTCTTTAGCAGATTCATTGTGCTATCTCCTCAGCACAACACTACTTCTATTTATAATGCTTGGACAACTTCCCTCCCTGTAGAGAAGGCAACACCATACACATTAGGTTTGTTTTTCTATTAAATTAATAAAACACAGCACAAATATTGATTATATCACCACTTTGTTTTCTTGCATATGGGAATTTATACATAACTATTTATATACAGCCATTTTCTGGTTTTAAATAATTTCTAAAATAAAAAGCTTTGGGTCTAACTGCCAGGCAAGCAGATGGCACTTGGATGCTTATCTGAAAAGTGTTTCCATTCCTCCTGAGCCATGAAATATGGCATAAAATGTAATTTATTTTCAAGACAAGATGAAGAATTTGTGATAGGCATAGAGAATATAGTGAGTGGAGTAAACGAAGAGGGTGGCAGAGTTTTTCTATAAAGGGTTTTAGATTGTGGCCTAGGACATATGTCAGTGGATGAAGTGTTGAACGCTTGTGGTAGGAGGTTATTTATTTATTTATTCCCTTTTGTTGCCCTTGTTGTTTTATTGTTGTAGTTATTATTGATGTCATAAGTAGGAGGTTTTTTAGCTCAATCCTTGACAGCAAATGTGTCAGGTGACACTCTGGCTCTCTTCCCCATTCTCTCACTTTCTTGATAAAAAAAAATTAAAAAGTGTCAAGCAGTACCACACCCCCAGCTGAATGCACATGCTACCATGCCCAAGGACCTGGGTTCAAGTCCCTAGTTCCACTGTCAGTGGGTAAGCTTCTCTTGTAATACCATGTTGCAGACGTCTTTTCTTTCTTTCTTTTTATTTATAAAAAGGAAACATTGACAAAACCATAGGATAAGAGGGGTACAATTCTACACAATTCCCATCACTAGATCTCTGAATCTCATCCATTCCCCTGATAGCTTTCCTATTCTTTATCCCTCTGGGAGTATGGACCCAAGGTCATTGTGGGTTGCAGAATGTGGAAGGTGTGGCTTCTGTAATTGCTTCCCTGCTGAACATGGACTTGACTGGTCGATCCATACTCCCAGCCTGCCTCTTTCTTTCCCTAGTGGGGTGGGGCTCTGGGGAAGCAGTGCTCCAGGACACATTGGTGGGGTTGTCTGTACAGGGAAGTCTGGTCAGCATCATGCTAGCATCTGGAACCTGGTGGCTGAAAAGTGTTAACATACAAAGCCAAAAATTTTTTTGAACAGTCATGAACTTAAAAGCTGGAATAGTGCAGATGAAGAGTTGGGGGGGGGGGGTTCCTCCATTTTGTAGATAGCTAGTAGGCATACATTAGTTATATTCCAAAGGGCCTATGGCTACACTAGTTTTTTTTATTTTTCTCTGAGCCTGAAATCTGATATGCAGGTGGATCCAAGTTATTGTCTGGGGAGATGATGTCATGGCTGGAAAAGGAACAAAAAGCTGGATCAGGGAAGAGAGTAGCTCCCTAATATGGGGAAGGAAGCAGATTACTTTTCTTTCTCCTTTAGCTTCCTCTTCCCTCTCAATTTCTCTCTGTCCTACCAAAATAAAAGAAAGTTTAAAAGGAGAAAATGGGGGCCAGGCAGTAGGGCAGTGGGTTAAATGCACATGGCATGAAGTGCAAGGATCCGCATAAGGATACAGGTTGGAACTCCCGGCTTCACACCTGCCGGGGGGGGGGTCACTTCACGAGTGGTGAAGCGGGTCTGCAGGTGTCTTTCTTTCTCTCCCCCCTCTATCTTCCCCTCCTCTCTCCATTTCTCTCTGTCCTATCCAACAACAATTACAGCAATGATAACAATAATAATAACAATAACAAGGGCTACCAAAAGGAAAAAAATAGCGTCCAGGAGCAGTGGGGTTTGTAGTGCAGGCACTGAGCCCCAGGCACCCTTAAGTCAAAAAAAAGAGGGTGACCACTGGGAGTAGTGGATTTGTTCTGTAGGCATTGGGCCCCAGCAACAACCCTGATAGCAGGAAAAATAAAAGTTTTGTATCTTTAGTACAATTCTTTTATTTTCTCTACTGGGAGAATTAATGGTATAGAGTCGACAGCAAAATACAATAGTTTGTACATGCGTAACATGTCTCAGGAATTCAGTATTTCTAACAGCTGAGTAATATACCACACCTACAAAATCTAGTTGATATTCAAAAATGAGGGAATTAGATAGCAGTGTTAGCCAGTGGGGATGAGAAGATAGAAGGAAAGATTTGGCAATTACTAACTTATATCACAATAAAAACAATGATGGTTTAAGTAAGAGCCCCTGCTGCACTAAAGTGGCAGTACCTTTCTAGTTATAAAATGTAGGACTTAATTATAGCATTATATTTTGATCTTGGAAACCAATATTATATCACTGATAAACTATATAAACAAATAAACAATAAAATATAGGACTAAGAGGTATGGCTGACAATCCTCAAATCAAGGCTCTGTGTGTTCCTGACACTAGCAGATACACCACAACAGTTAGAAACCAGAACGCCATAGAATTAGTCCTCCAGGAGGCAGGCAAAGTATAAATGGATGAAACAGCAACTTGATGAGCAGTTTTGAGCATCACCTACGTGTCAGGAAAAGGCCATGTTTCCAATTTGTTTTATCATTAGATTTTCACAACAGCAAGTTGATGGACACAGCCACCACTCCTCCTGTTCCTTCAGGCATCAACTCTAATTCTGGAAGAGGTGGACATCCACAGAAAGCTCCCAAGCCCTGGATCATCCACAGACACAAATGTAGCTAAATGCACTTGAACCCTCCAAAACTGTCAAAAAGCATTGGGCAAAGCCACTCTGACAGGAGCGCATCAAAGGCCCTGTGTGCTGATAAATTTAGACTTTATGTTTTAAGTTGACTTGGCAGGCTGTGTCATAGTCTTTAGACATGAAGGCTGAGCCAGTAAGGCAACTCTACAACTGTAATTAAGAGAATCATTTCCAAGCTAATTATGCCATATTTATTCAGACCAAATGGAACTGTGTTGACAGGTAATGATTGAATACAGATACAGACTGTCAGGGCATTGGGGGAGGGAGAAGGAAGGAAGGAAGATCCTAAAATAGAGTAAAATGTCAAGGATTATGAAGGAAAAAAATCTCTCCTGACCCCCTTTCTGGAGCTTTTATCAGAATACTCAAATAGTTTCTCTAAATAGGTATCTAATTGGAGTACTACATTGAGTAGGGGTTGTTTTAAAAGCATATTCCTGGACATACCTTGAGAGCTAGTTTATATTCATGGTCTTAATGGGCTTTGGGGGTAGCTTCATGGTTATGCAAAAAGCCTTTCATTCCTGAAGCACAAGTTCATATCTTAAAAGTGCTTTTACAGGAGTCGTGTAGTAGTGCAGCAGGTTAAGTGCATGTGGCACAAAGTGCAAGGACCGACCGGCAGAAGGATCCTGGTTTGAGACCCGGCTCCCCACCTGCAGGGGAGTCACTTCCCAAGCAGTGAAGCAGGTCTGCAGGTATCTATCTGTCTCTCACCCTCTTTCTTCCCCTCCTCTCTCCTTTCTCTCTGTCCTATCCAAAAACGAAGACAGACAATAATAATAAAACCACAAGGGCAACAAAAAGGGAATCAATTTAAAAGAAAAAAGTGTTTATATATATATATATATATATATATATATATATATATATATATATCATTAGTTTTAGAACTCTGAGAGATGCCACATGCCCTAAAGTTCACAGATACTAAGCAATCTACTGATGGTTGCCAAATAAAAGCGATATATGAAAACCAGCCCTATTCCCCATGTGGAAATGATGGTTGATTTTCTAATTTTCTCTCACAATACATTTTAGGGTCCTAGCATAAGAACACAGCACACCCACCCCTTGTATCTAACATAGCAGGATTTTCCAATATCCAGAGATCCTTCTGTTTAAGTCAGGACCTTCAAATTTTCTTGCATCGTAGGAGAAGCTTTACTTAAAGTACTTCCTGGATCTCAGAATCTTAAGGCTTTCAATACTTGAGACACACTACCAAGTGCTTTTCCGGAAATATTGTATGACCTCACATTCACACCGTAGAATATGATTGTGTTAATATAGTCTCTCAACACTAGTGATTCCTGTTGAGTTCCTACTAAATGTTAGTTACTGTAGTAATATGAAGGACACAGTAGCAAAAAGAAATAGACATGATTTCCCTCCTTCTGAAGCTGAGTTATGCAGTAACACTAGACAGATATTCTGTTTGTTTAATATGGAGAGTGTTGTTTAAGTATTGAATACAGGGTACTGAGTCTAATGAATCAAACAAAGACAAATACCTTCTGATTTCACTCATTTGTAATGCATAAAGAAACAAAACTGAATGAACTAAATAAAACAAAAAGTAAATGTCTAGTGGTCCGGGAGGTGGCATAGTGGATGGGCCACTGGACTGTCAAGCATGAGGTCCTGAGTTCAATTCCCAGCAGCACATGTACAAGAGTGACGTCTGGTTCTTTCTCTCCTATCTTTCTCATTAATAAATAAATGAAGTATTTATATAAAAAATTAAATGTCTAGACTATACAATCAGATTAGTTCCCAGAATGGAAGGGAAAGGCGGGTTGGGTCAAATGAGTTAAACTAGTCAAGTGTACAGTGGAGGACAGAGTGGTAATATCTATGCAGATATTAATTTATAATGTGTACGTCTAAGACTTATAGTGCTATAATACAATTTTACTTCAATAGTTTTTCAATGTAATATAATCCCCACACAATCCCATTCAATGTTACTATCATCTTATCACTGCATGAAGGAAGAAAGTGGGTAAAGAAGCTACTCGCTACACCATTAAGTAAGATAGATATTTCCCCTGCACTGGAACCTTCTTCTGTTAATCAAGTAATGGCTCAAATAATGTCAAACCAACTTCCTCCACACACAGGGCTTCTCCCTGAGCTCAACAGGGGCTTCACCATTATGTAAATAGGTTAGAGCTATTATTTAAGTAAGGAAAGACTCAACTTTTTTCATAGAAACCATACTAAGCAATTTCTAGTTCTGTCCCCTCAAAATCATTTTTACCTGCTTGAAGTGATCTTATAATGATAGAGCTATTTCAACAGTATCTTAGCATAATTTAGCATTGGCTACCATGGAATTTCAGAAATCAGTCCTTTTACAGAGCGGGCTGGGTAAAGTCCTAATCCTGTTCAGTGAGAGGTTAGGAGAGGACCAGCACAGAAGGGGTCAGACTGAGGACAGACTCATTGTCCCAAGGCCTTTAGCAGGAGCTGGAAGTGCTCTTCCATTTGTATAGTCAATTTTTAAGTTCCCAGAGAAGAAGAGATCACCCATATCTTATCAACCAGACCTGGCATTCAGACTAACTTCAAATTGTTTTACATATATGTTTGTGGTATGTACAGATGTTTAGTTTTGCTTTTTTCCCATAGTCCTTGGCTATAACACAGAAAAAAGGAGAGTTATTTCTGCCTACTAAATCTAGTTGCACTCTTTCCTCTTCCCCCAAACAACACCTCTGTCAAAACAGTCTGTTTTCTCCCATTATGTAACAATGACGTGAAACACAGGCGCGCGCGCGCACACACACACACACACACACTCTAGTCAGTAGAATGCATTGATTTTGGTTTATGATTTTTACACCTTAAATAAATGTATACCATATACCATTATATTTTGCTTTTATCATGTCTCCTATATTTCTGGAAATCAATATAAGCTCAAAAGGTTGACGTGTATGCCATTTGTGTCATGATTAGCTTATTTACTCTCCTACTATTTATTGGCAGTTATTGAACCATTATGCACCTAAAACCTTCTAGATTAATGGAGAAGAAGAGAGGGAGAGGAGAGGAGAGGAGAGGAGAGGAGAGGAGAGGAGAGGAGAGGAGAGGAGAGAGAGAGAGAGAGAGAGAGAGGAGCTACTTACTTCATCATTTTGTGTAGTCAGAATTTAAACTTAGGCCCTCACACATGCAAAGCATGCTCTGTACTGCTGAACCATCTCTCAGGCTCCCTAGAATGTCTTTAGCTCTTAAGAAAGTGTCCTAACACCCCTCACTAGTTGATACCATTATTCTCTATCATTAGATAGATCTGTTTTCTTTTTCTTATGTCCACTCTTATGTTGAAGGTTTCTTTTTCACTCAGTAGAATATTTTTGTTTCAACCATGTCTTGCATCTAAGTAGCTCATTCTTTCTGACATCTGAGTGAGTGGTACTCTGCTACATGGACTTGCCATCATTTATTAATCTGTTCTTTTGATGGGCCTTAAGCTGTTTCCACTTTGGGACTATTCTGAGTAAAGGAAATATGCATATTCTTGTACATATCTTTTGGTGGTCATGTCTACTCTTTTCTCTGTGTGTCTCTGGGAGTAGACCTGTCAGGGGAGAGGGAAGTTATGGATCGAGTTTCTATATCAAGGTTGAGAGGCCCAGCTCTTTTATATCCTTACTGCCATGTGATCTTGCACATGGTTTCATTTTAATAATTTTTACAAGGACCATATCCTTTATAAGGAATATTTATTCTTTTAAAAACATTTATAGAATATGTATTTCCTGTTTTACATTGAATTTAGAATATATAAAAACATCTCAGAATAAAAATTTCTTTTTTTTGAAAAGAAAAAAATAGGGGTAGGGGAGATAGGGGTGAGGGTAGGTAGCATAATGGTTATGCAGGAAGACTTCCATGCCTGAGGCTCAAAAGTTTCAGGTTCAGTCCCCAGCACCATAGTAAGCCAGAGCTGAGCAGTGTTCTGTTAGAACAAAAAGAGGTCCAGTGTAAGACATAAGATATTTAAAATATAGAAACAGCATGAACTAGTAATTATTGCACCTAGTTTATAGTCCGTGAAACCTTATGTTTTTGAGACCTAATTTTACTACTATATAGACCTTGAGTTTAAAAGGAAAAAATCCACCAACTAGACATTCCCACTTCTGCTTCTAGCCTGGACTGGAAAGTAGCCTTCATGCCCTGGTCGGCATTACTTCCCCTGCTCCTTCCCTGGAGCCCTGTGTGGGAGAAATCCCACTGCCTTCTATTTCACCAATAAATCATTCACAGAAATTGGCACCTAAAATAAAAAAATAATAAACTAAAATAAAAAAAAAAGAAATTGGCACCTGAAATGATCAGAGCTGTGTGTGTGTGTGTGTGTGTGTGTGTGTGTATGTGTGTGTGTCAGATGTTGCTCAGATTTAACCCACAGCTTGACTGAGTTTTTAAGAACAAAGCTTATGTTCCATGAATATTCAGAGAAATGGGGGAGAACATTTAAGTACTTCCTTAATTGTAAAGTTTTCAAAAATACCATTGAATTCTTAAAGATAAACAATTAATCTTTTTTAAATAAAAGCTTATCCATACCTGGAAATTATATTGTGGAAATCCCTGAATAGGTCTGAGAGAGAGAAAACTCTACAAAGAGCCATTTCTATTATGTCCCCAGGTAAGAACATTTCCGTGATGCATGTGAATGAATAGAGAAATTGATCAAGGTGTGTATACATATATAGATACATACAAATCCAACATACATAGATACACACATATCCATAAAAGACAATGTCTGAGAGGGCAGGGTGCTGGCTCACCTGGTTAAGTGCACATATTTCCATGTATAAGGGCCTGGGTTCAAGCCTCTGATCCCCACCTACACGGGGGAAGCTTCATAAGTGATGAAGAACGAGGCTGCAGTTCTCTCTCTCTTCTTCTCCCCCTCTTCCCTCTGCACTCCCTTTCAATTTCTCTCTGTTCTATAAAAATGAATAAGTAAATTAAAAAAAAAGGCAATGACTGCAGACATCTTATCCCTAGAGAGCTCTGGTGTTTCTATGAAAAGTAGACACAATCCCCAGGTAGACAAAGTGGCCCTGAGATATGCTTCACCTCAAATACTAAGTCACTGTCATCATCCAGGGACACAACACTTTGAAACTGGTACAAAATGAACTTGGAGAAAGATAATTGTTTAGAACACTACTAAGCCTGTCATTGGCTGTTTAGCAAACAGTATATACCTCCCACCAGTAAAACCAGGCCTCTGTCTCCTCAGCACAGCATGGCCACTTGACACTTCTTCAGAGTGTGAGCCCTCCATTCCTTCCTTCATTTATTCTGTAGCAATAACTATTTGTGCTGTTGCTCATGTCCACACAGGAAGCCCATCTGACTGAGCCTGGTGTTTTCCTTGCTAACATTTTCCTTGTCTTTGATGGTCTGGCTCCACCCTCGTGTCGTCCTGACATCTCTTCCATTGCTTTGTTCTCCCTGCCTGCTCCTGTTTGTGATGAAAAGCCACCGAAACATCATGAGTTGAGAACATAATCTCTCTGGTTTTCCCATGATGCTTTCTTTCTAGAAAACCTCTAGGAGAAAAGAAAAACACCTCTAAATATACAGTCCATTTGTGGCTGGGAGACAGCATAGTTGTGATGCAGAACAACTCTAATGCCTGAGGCACCAAAGGTCCCAGGTTCAGTTTCCAGCACCACCATAAACCAGAGCTGAGTACTGCTCTGGTCTTTCTCTCTGAATCATTCTCTCATTAACATAAAATAACTGAATAGAAATTAAGAAACACTGGGCATTTTAATTTCAATACCATAAGCCACCTGCCCCTCTGCTGTGAGTTCCAGTGATGAGCGTGCAATCACCTCTGGATGATGCATGTTCTGGTTTGGCATATGACTTGAGCCTCCCAGCAAGAAGAAAGCACAGATGGGCTTCCTGTCTCCCTGTCTTCAGAGGGAAGTTGACTAGGCTTCACTCTCTCTGCTCCTGGGACCTACCTGGACATATTCCTGTCTCAGATTCCAACCAAGGTGAAGCAGAGACTGGGATTTTAGTTTCTTGTCTGGTATTTGGGCTTGTCATGTTTGGCCTTGGCTCACCAATGTTATTCACATTTCTGTCCATTTTGTCCTCATTTTTTTCCCAATGTCTTTCCTTCTATTGTTGTCTTCACTGTTGTTTGTGTTTCCAATTATTATTTTTATTATCTTTATTTATTTATTGGATGGACCGTCATAAATTGAGAGAGAATGGGGAAATAAAAAGAGAGACAGAGAGATACCTGCAGTCCTGCTTCACCACTCATGAAGCTTTTCCCCTGCAGGTGGAGACTGGGGGCTTGAACCTGGGTCCTTGCACATTGTAGTATGTGCACCTAACCAGGTGTGCCACCACCAGCCCCGTTTGTATTTCCAATTCTATTCTACCACTGATGCGCTCATTTAGTGGAGTGTGTGCTTCTTTTTGTGCAGGACTTTAAGGAAGGGATTTTTTTTTAAATAATTTATTTCTTTATTGGGGAATTAATGTTTTACATTCAACAGTAAATACAATAGTTTGTACATGCATAACATCCCCCAGATTCCCATTTAACAATACAACCCCCACTATGTCATTCATCATCTTTCATGGACCTGTATTCTCCCCACCCAGCCACCCACCCCCGAGTCTTTCACTTTGGTGTAATACTCCAATTCCATTTCAGGTTCGACTTGTGTTTTTCTTTTCTAATCTTGTTTTTCAACTTCGGCCTGAGAGTGAGATCATCCCATATTCATCCTTCAGTTTCTGACTTATTTCACTCAACATGATTTTTTCAAGGTCCATCCAAGATCGGCTGAAAACGGTGAAGTCACCATTTTTTACAGCTGAGTAGTATTCCATTGTTTATATATACCACAACTTGCTCAGCCACTCATCTGTTGTTGGACATCTGGGTTGCTTCCAGGTTTTGGCTATTACAAATTGTGCTGCCAAGAACATATGTGTACACAGATCTTTTTGGATGGATGTGTTGGGTTCCTTAGGATATATCCCTAGGAGGGGAATTGCAGGGTCTTAGGGTAGGTCCATTTCTAGCCTTCTGAGAGTTCTCTAGACTGTTCTCCACAGAGGTTGGACCAATTTACATTCCCACCAGCAGTGCAGGAGGGTTCCTTTGACCCCACACCCTCTCCAGCATTTGCTGCTGTTACCTTTTCTGATGTATGACATTCTCACAGGAGTGAAGTGATATCTCATTGTTGTCTTGATTTTCATTTCTCTGACAATCAGAGACTTGGAGCATTTTTTCATGTGTTTCTCGGCCTTTTGGATCTCTTCTGTGGTGAATATTCTGTCCAAGTCCTCCCCCCATTTTTGGATGTGGTTATATACTAAAAATTATGAGTCACTACTCAAAGAAATTGAAAAAGACACAAAGAAGTGGAAAGATATTCCATGTTCATGGCTTGGAAGAATTATCATCAAAATGAATATATTACCCAGAGCCATCTACAAATTTAATGCTATCCCCATCAAGATCCCAAGCACAATTTTTAGGAGAATAGAAAAAATGCTACAAATGTTTATCTGGAACCAGAAAAGACCTAGAATTGCCAAAACAATCTTGAGAAAAAAGAACAGAACCGGAGGCATCACACTCCCAGATCTCAAACTGTATTATAGGGCCATTGTCATCAAAACTGCTTGGTACTGGAACATGAACAGACACACTGACCAGTGGAATAGAATTGAGAGCCCAGAAATGAGGCCCCACACCTATGGACATCTAATCTTTGACAAAGGGGCCCAGACTACTACATGGGGAAAGCAGAGTCTCTTCAACAAATGGTGTTGGAAACAATGGGGTGAAACATGCAGAAGAATGAAACTGAATCACTGTATTTCACCAAATACAAAAGTAAATTCCAAGTGGATCAAGGACTTGGATGTTAGACCAGAAACTATCAAATACTTAGAGGAAAATATTGGCAGAACTTTTTTCCGCATAAATTTTAAAGACATTTTCAATGAAACGAATCCAATTACAAGGAAGACTAAGGCAAGTATAAACCTATGGGACTACATCAAATTAAAAAGCTTTTTCACAGCAAAAGAAACCACTATAGAAACCAAGAGACCCCTCACAGAATGGGAGAAGATCTTTACATGCCATACATCAGATAAGAGTTTAATAACCAACATATATAAAGAGCTTGCCAGACTCAACAACAAGACAACAAGGAAGGGGTTTTTAAGTAGACCTGTAGGAACGCAGATAATCAGAGCTGATCCTGGTGAAATACCAGCACAGCTGACATGTGCAGTAGCTCAGAAGAAACGCTGAGTCAGTGGGTCTCATGCCTTGCCAGGTGCCAACACCAGACAGAGAGATTCCAAAGAAGGAAACTTATCAGCACAATGTAGGGGATTTGGGGGAAGCAGTAGAACAATCTGGGCTGAAGAACCAACCATTCACATGTCTAATACTGCGAACTGGCAAAGATTTCCTAAGGAAGTGGTGGTCTCTGCAATAGTGTTATTGTTCTTGTTATTAAATAGCAACAACAGTAGGCCTAGTATCTGCTGGTGGAGGTAGGGAATCATCAGTACCAAGGAGTGTCTGCATTACTGCAGAACAGACCTCATATGATATCTTCCTCCCAAGAAACCATCCATGGCTTTCCACCAGTTTGATTCTCTATTATCATTATTTATTATTATGACACCAAAAGAAAAGGAGATTACAAGATTGTAGGATTACAGGGCATAGTTCCACACCACACCACACCACACCACACCACACCACACCACACCACACCACACCACACCACACCACACCACACCCACCACTGAAGTTCTGTGTCCCCACCCTTGAACCTCCCAAACATAACCACATAGTTTTCACAAGTCTCAGACATAGTTTGCTTGCTTCTGTTTTTTTGTAAGTTCGTATTCAGGTTTTGGGAGTTGGGCGGTAGCGCAGCAGGTTAAGCACACGTGGCACAAAGCACAAGGACTGGCATAAAGATCCCAGTTCAAGCCGCTGGCTACCCACCTGCAGGGGGGTCACTTCACAGGCAGTGAAGCATGTCTGCAGGTGCCTGTCTTTCTCCCCCTTCTCTGTCTTCCCCTCCTCTCTCCATTTCTCTCTGTCCTATCCAACAATGATGACATCGACAACAAGAACAATAATAACTACTACAGTAAAAAGGACAATGAAAGGAAAAGTAAATATTTAAAAATTTTTTAAAAAGAGTATTCAGATGTTGAAGGCGACTCTCTTTTGCTGCTCCGTGGAGCCACAAGTTTATGATGAAGGAGCCTACATGAGCTCCCAGGAGGCCAGAACACATGGAGAGAAGGTTTACTGTCCCTACCACCTCAGAAATGCGAAATAATTGCAATCACTCTTACCTTAAGCCACTAAGTTCTGTGGTGATTGATTATACAGTAAAATCTAATGGAAACAGTACTGATCTTAACACCACTTTTATCTGGAAAACAGCAAAACCAAACTGGGGGATGAAAGTTTCAGTAATCTAACAAAGGTCACACAGTAAGTGGGAGAAGCTCCATGACCTGATAAAAAGGCCATCATGATAAATCATGAATTACTTTCCCTATCAGGAGGCGCACACCTGATCTTCTTACTGCAGGCCATGGGGCAAAGGATTCCCTATTCTTGAATCTCATATTCTCATAAAACCAATGGGCACAATCAATTGCATTTCTACACAACAGGTGCCAGTTGCCCTCTCCCACCCAGAAGGCAGTTCTTTCTGGGCGTTTAAGAATTTAGCCACCAGGTGGCACTGTTGTCTAGGTCACGACAAAATATTCAATCCTTGTTCCATCTGGAAGTCTCAGCAGTCAAATCAGGGCAAGTGGGCAGAAAGCCCAGGTTCCAATGGCCTATGCTGGACCAGTCTTTGGTGGCCGTTAATTAAGACAGAGATGCTTACAGCCCTGCAGAAATAGGTCTTGAGGAGTGAAACCCAGGCTAAGCCTCATCTGAAATGACATATGTAGCCCTCAAGTCAAGCCCTGATCACTCCCCTCCAAAAGAAAGCAGAAAGCCGGAAGAATAGGAAAAAGCAGGGATTATCATTAGCCTCATGTCAGCCCTGCAGCCC
>NW_026648130.1:0-18736 GCF_950295315.1 Erinaceus europaeus | reverse complement strand
AAAAAGGACTAGAAAGGTGGACTAGGACAGAGAGTAGGTCTAAATCTTGACCAAAAAAAAAAAAAAATCTGTGATTGAAATTAACTGTCCATCCCATCCAGGGCCCATGCTTAAAATCCATCCACCAGTTAAGCAGCTATCTTCCCTCCCCTCAGTTCTTAGTAGAGCATTTTTAAATAAACAACTCTTTATTTTTTAATATTACATTTATTTTAGTTTAATGAGAGAGAGGCATACAGAGAGAAAGAACAGAGCCCTGCTTATCTCTGGCTGATGGTGGTGCTGGGCATTGAACTTGAGACCTTGGCACTTCAGGCAGAAGAGTCTGCTGCAGAAGCATCATGCTGTCTCCTCAGCGCAGTAGGGCATTCTTAACTGGGAGATGAGACACTCACTTGTTCTGATCTGTGTTTGGGTTTAGTAAGGGAGGAAGGAAGAACGTGTTTTGAAGTTGTATGCTTGTTTGCCTTGGTTTCCTGAAAAAAAGATTTTTTTTTTTTTCCATCTGATACAAGAATGAACTCAGGTGGCCTCTCTGGATTGATTCTTTCTTTTTTATTTTTTCATTTATTACCTTAGGAAGAAAAAGAAAGAAGGGAAGTACAGAGGCAAATAGAAGAGACAAGGAGAGACCCGTTGACACTGCTTCACCCTCCACGGCATTTCCCTGACAACATTCATGTGCTGGGACCATGCATGAGAAAGCAGTGTCCTAACGGGTGAGATATTTCCTGGCCTTAATAGAATCTTTCAGAAATAATTGTTCCATTTACTTTACATGAGAGAGTGGGTTTCATGAAAGAGACAGAGAGATAAGAAAAAGTATTACTCTGTCCAGGGAAGTCTGGTTGCATCCTGCTGGCATTGGAACCTGGTGGCTAAAAAGAGAATTAACATAGAAAGCCCAACAAATTGTTGAACAATCGTGGACCTAAAGGCTGGAATAGTGCAGATGAAGTGTTGGGAGGTACTCACTGCAGACTACTGTGTACTTCAGCTTTCAGGTAAATATTTTCCCCTAGCTTATGGACACGTGTGAACATATGCTCTATCTCAGGGGACCTGGACTATATCTAGATTTGGGGACTTTATTGGGGAGTGGAACACCTGGAATGGACTGGAGCTCCACTTCTCTAGAGCCCCACCCCACTAGGGAAAGAGAGAGGCAGACTGGGAGGATGGACCGACCAGTCAACGCACATGTTCAGCGGGGAAGCAATTACAGAAGCCAGACCTTCCACCTTCTGCAACCCACAAGGACCCTGGGTCCATACTCCCAGAGGGATAGAGAATGGGAAGCTATCAGGGGAGGGGGTGGGTTATGGAGATGGGGTGGTGGGAATTGGGTGGAACTGTACCCTTCCTATCCTATGGTTTTGTTAATGTCTCCTTTCTTAAATAAAAAACAAGTCTTACTCTGACACAACTGAATCTAGGATCTTGCTGGGAAACTCAGGCATGCAAACCTTGTGTTCTTCCAGCGGAGTTATCTCCCTGATAACTCACTGCAAGACTGTCAATCAGTTACCATGTCCCTCTGCCTCTCTCCAGGTGTGTGTGTCCCTCCTTAGACAAACATATCTGCATATCTAGGTTTTATAGTGAGAGAAAGACAGGAAGGCAGGAAGTGTATCCTAATTTTCTAGACACACACACACTAACAATACAATTTGGAAATGTGCCACATATCAAGTTTGCAAATAATCACTTGTCAAATCCAAGCAAAAATGTCTGGGCTCTACAGCCTCTAAGCATGGTACTACCCAAGTCTCAGAGAGAGGCAGAGGAATCCCCAGATAAAAACTACATCTTCAGGTGTATGTCTGTTGGTATGCTTCAAATTCTACTTCTAAAAACCTCTTCTGTTTCATTTGGTTTAATCCCCCCTGCTTAACACTGTTCTATTTACATAACTAAGCACAAACATGCCTGCCTGTCATTGGTTCAATCCCCACTGGTTCATGATGTATTTTTGCTCCGCCCCCTGTCCTTGTCACACCCTGATTTTCACCAGTCACTTTTCTCTCCACCCTCTCTACATCACATCCCTACTTGGCAAGTATATATAAAGATAGCATTGTTAGTTTTAGTTTAGTTTAGTTTAGCTCGGTTTAGATTGTGCTGCATCCTGCATGAATAAAGAGATATTGCCTACAGCTCAACCATGAGCCCCGGGTCGTCTATCTCCTCTCAGGAAGCCAGCCCGACATATGTCTTTCTCTCCCCCTCTCTGTCTTCCCTTCCTCTCTTCATTTCTCTCTGTCCTAACAACGGCAACATCAATAACAACAACAATAATAAATACAACAAAAGGGAAAATAAATAAATATAAAAAATGTTTAAAAAAAAGCTACAAGAAGCATGGTGGCAGGTCCTTGAGCTGTTGACTAAGGTCTCGGGCTGAAGATGTCCCTCTCTTTTTTCTGTGGCTTGCTGGGGATTGATTTTTTTCTCAGCACAAACAACAGGAGATTAGGGGATTCATTAAGGGAAATGTGGAATGTCTTCTCCCTCACTTCACTTCACTGGCGATACAGCCAGGGCCGGGATGGGAGGCGGTGACTTCTTCGTAGTGTGTGCAGAGTATAGCCAATGTTGTGATTAGCAGCCCTGAGGGGTTTCTATTAGGATGTGGCTCAGTTACAACCTAATATCAAGAGTATTCAGAGAAATCAATTGCACTTTTTCTTTCCCACTGTTAAACAAATATACACCGTATTTCAAAAGAAAAAAAAATAGTGAAATGAAAAGGTTTTACAAACTACACAAAAAAATACAGTGTCTGAAATCATGATATTATGAAATGGCCACGTTTGGAGGTCCAAGTTGATTTAACTTCATGCTTGATAAATGACCACTAATTGTATTTTCATGTTTCTTGCTTTGATCTTGCTTCATTCCTGGAAAAAAAAAGTTTACAATAGGACTTTTTAGGAATTAAACTACTTACGAATTGAGAAATGTGTGTGTGTGTGTGTGTGTGTGTGTGTGCGCGTGCGCGCACACGCGCGCGCTGAGTGGTGGCACACTTGGCTGAGCACACATTACTGTGTACAAAGACCTAGGTTCAAGTCCCTGACCCCACCTGTGGGAAAGAAGCTTCATGAGCAATGAATCAGGGCTGTAGACATTTATAAATTAGTAAATAAGTTTATTTATAAATTAATTAATAAATATTTTTAAAACAATAAAATACATACATATTTATTTCTGACCCAGGGCCTTGCCTATACATGATTTTGATGCTCCTGGATCCAGTGTTTCATTCTAATAGAGAAGTAGGAAAGGGGGCCGAGGGGGGGCACACTTGTTGAGCACACATGTTATAGTGCACAAGGTCCTGGGTTCAAGCCCCCAGATCCCACCTGCAGGGGGAAAGCCTTGCAAGGGATGCAGATGATGTTTCTCTGTGTCTATCTCCCCCTATCCTCTCGATTTCTGGATGTCTCTATCCAATTAATAAAGATGATTAAGAAAACTTTCAAAAGAGAGAGAAACAGGAAAAAAAGAGACAGAGAAAGAGAGACACTGCGGCATCAGAGCTTTCTCTGGATCTATTCCACCTCCCATCTGGTGCCGTATAGTTTATCTAATGACACGTCAAAATGCTCAGCTCCATGTTTTAAATAGACTTAGGGAAATACAAAAAAAAAAAAAAAAAAAAAAAAAAAAAAAAAGCTGAATAAGGGAAAGAGACTGGCAGACTTTAATGATGACTCTGGAGTCACTACCAGGCCACCCCAGAGCTGGGGCCCTTGTCGTGCTGTGCCGTGGAGGAAAGATAGAGGAGATCCGGAGCTGAGAGGGAACACAATTTTGTATTCTTGCGGGCTCCTCAGAGTTGGGTGAGAGCGCAGTGGTTCAGGCCAAGTGGAGCTAGCCAAAATGGCCGCCTCGCTCAGCAAACTTGCCTGCGTCTAATCACCGAAGTGAAAAGCGGGCAAGAGAGAGAGGGGCAGAAGAAGGGCTTTATAGGGCAAAAGCCGGGAGTGACGAGCTGGGACAGGAATGGTTGGGAAGGGCACTTCGAAAATATCTTACTAACTCTCATGGGAACTGGCACTAGCCTGAGGGGACAACATGGCGAAATAGGCACTCCGAGAAGGGTCCCAACTCTTGCTGGAACTGGCACTAGCCTGAGGGGACATCTGCACAGCAGGCCTGATTCGGGGAGTTCTGAGATTCCCAAAGAGACATGATGGGCCTAGACCTCAAATAAATCCCTCTCTCCATTGGTACTAGTCATCTCTATCAGGAACAACACAATAGACCCCTTTGTGGGCCCCCATAGGACCTTGCCCTCAACGTGGATCAACAATGGTAGAGAATGTTCCATCCTCCTAAGGGAGGCTGGACAACATACTCTATGCTCCACCTGAGGAAGATGGGTCCTGATACTGGGGCAGCTTGGAATGTTCCTACTCATGACCACAGGATGTGAGCTCAGATCTACAGGGATGCAGAGGTCACACGGGCTCCTAAGCTAATTATGGACCCCAGATCACATCAAATCCATGGAGTTTATAGTCAACAATATTTATACCCCTTTCCCATATTAGGGAGCTACTCTCTTCCCTGGTCCAGCTTTCTGGTCCTTTTCCAGCCATGACATCATCTCCCCAAACAATAACTAGGATCCACCTGCATATCAGATTTCAGGCTCAGGGAAAAAAAAAAACTAGTATAGCCACAGGCCCTTTGAAATATAACTAAAATATGCCTACTAGCTATCTATAAAATGGAGGAACCCACCCAACTCTTTATCTGCACTATTCCAGCCTGTACATCCATGACTGTTCACAATAACTTGTTTAACTTTGTATGTTAACTCTCTTTTCAGCCACCAGGTTCCAGATGCCAGCATGATGCCAACCAGACATCCCTGGACAAACAGCCCCACCAATATGTCCTGGAGCTCTGCTTCCCCAGAGCCCTGCCCCACTAGGGAAAGAGAGAGACAGGCTGGGAGGATGGATCCACCTGTCAACGCCCATGTTCAGTGGGGAAGCAATTACAGAAGCCAGACCTTCCACCTTCTGCAACCCACAATGACCCTGGGTCCATACTCCCAGAGGGATAAAGAATAGGAAAGCTGTCAGGGGAGGGGATGGGATATAGAGATCTGGTGGTGGGAATTGTGTGGAATTGTACCCATCTTATCCTATGGTTTTGTCAATATTTCCTTTTTATAAATTAAAAATTTTAAAAAATTAAAAAACTGAGTAAGACAATTCATTCTTTTTGCTTTGTTTTACTACCTCCAAAACATTTCATACTTTCAAATAGTTGACCCTTTGAAGAATCCCAGTTTAAAATGGTACTGAGTTTTCAAAACAAGATCCTTTAGATTTTTAGTTTCATTTTGTGAAAAATTACTGGAAGTTGATTAGCCATGGTATTTTAATCAATTGGCTGTCCCCCATAATATCAACTTACAAATCTCTTTAACAGTCTGTAAGCTTTCCAGAAAAAATATTCTAATTTGGGGAGTTGGACGGTAGCACAGCGGGTTAAGCACACATGGCACAAAGCACAAGGACCGGCATAGGGATCCCAGCTCGAACCCCCTGGTTTCCACCTGCAGGGGAGTCGCTTCACAGGCAGTGAAGCAGGTCTGCAGGTGTCTGTCTTTCTCTCCCTCTTTCTGTCTTCCCCTCCTCTCTCCATTTCTCTCTGTCCTATCCAACAACAACAACATCACTAACAACAGCAATAATAACTGCAACAATAATAAAAATCAAGGGCAACAAAAGGGAAAATAAATAAATATTTAAATTTTTTACAAAATTTTCTAATTCTGAAGCTCCTGTGAATTATTCCAATAAAGACAGGTGATAATCCAAACAAGTTAAATAGTGAGAGGTTGAAAGCCTTTCAAGATTTCTGGGTAAGCCTGTATAATTGCGCTTTGAAATACAAATTGATTCAGCATGAATATCATTTGATGGAGCTCCCATTTTTGAACTGAGTGAATTAATATTTGTTGCAAATTAAAGTGAGCCAAGAAGAGTACCATTGCAGCATCTTTAATTTCCTAAGAACATTCAGAAAATCATGTAAAGGGGAAAAATAATAATTTTTGAATGAATTATCCTAACTTGAAGAAGCTAGGAGATACTTAATGTGGAATGGATGCTTATTTAAATATGGAAACATCAGAACGGAGAGCAGTATCCACTTAGAATATCTGCTTGGAGTTTGCCAAGTTAGCTCTAGTCCCATAGTAAGTGTCGCTTCTCATTTTAAAAATCATGTCATGGGAGTCAGGCAGCGGGTTAAGCACATGTGGCGCAAAGCTCAAGGACCGACTTAAGGATCCAGGTTGGAGGCCCCGGCTCCCCACCTGCAGGGGAGTCGCTTCACAGGCGGTGAAGCAGGTCTGCAGGTATCTGTCTTTCTCTCCCCCTCCCTGTATTCCCTCCTCTCTCCGTTTCTTTCTGTCCTAACCAACAACAACGACATCAATAACAACAACAATAGTAACTACAACATCAATGGAAGACAACAAGGGCAACAAAAGGGAAAATAAATAAATATAAAAAATTAAAAATAAAATTCATGTCATGAAGGTATTTCCTGGCTCTGCCCGCTGACACCCCAATAGTGACAAGCAAGCCTGGAGACCATCTTGCTTTCTAAGGATATTTGCTTGTAAAGAAACTGGATCTCCTTGGAGGGTTGGCTTACAGAGACAGGAAATATAATACATGATGACCCAATATCATCTGGTAGTCCCAGACGGCAAGAAGAAGCCAGGAAAAACAAATCTACTGTGATGGAGATATAAAAAAAAAAAAAAGTAGTGGTAATAATAATACAGGAACTCTCAAAGGTTCAAGTGGACCAATTGAAAAAATATTCTGTAATATTGGGGTACAATCCAATGCATAAAGTAAACATTCATGTGTTCACACTGTTGTAAATAGTCACTAAATAGTCAAGAAGGGGGCTGGGCAGTGGCACAGCTGCTAAAGCACACACATTACAGTGCACAAGGACCTGCGTTCAAGCCTGCGGTCTGCACTTGCAGAGTGTAGGCTTTTGGAGCGGTGAAGCAGGGCTGCAGGTGTCTGTCTCATTCTCCCTCTGTATCTCCTCCTCCCCTCTCCATTTCTCTGTCTCTGTACTAAATAAAAAAAATATTTACGAAAAATAAATAGTTCAGGAGAAGCAGAACGAAGAAAGTCACAAATAGATAAAAAGAAGAAAGCAAGAAGCCTGTTTGAAATGCCCACAGCATGTTCATCATGCGATTAGGGTGAAGTCACTCTTACTATGTTTTTTATTTCAATTATATTTCTAAGAGGCAACTGAAATTAAAGACCTTTTTGTGATCAGGTGATGACAGACGTGGTTGGGCTCAGACATTACAGTGCACAGGGACTGGGGTTTGAGTTGCCAGCCTTCACCTGCAGGGAGAAAGCTTTCGAGTGGTGAAGCAGGTCTGCAGGTGTCTCTCTGTCTCTCTCCCTCTCTATCTCCCCTCTCAATTTCTGACTGTCTCTATCCAATAAATAATGATAATATTTTTTTTACTTTTTAATATGTATTTATTTATTTATTATTGGATAGAGACAGAGATAAATTGAGAGGGGAGGTTGAGATGGAGAGGAAGAGAAACAGAGAGACACCTGCAGCCTAGCTTCACCACTTGTGAAGCTTTCTTCCTGTATGCGGGGACCAAGGGCTCGAACCTGTGTTCTTGTGCCCTATAATGTGCACACTTAACCAGGTGTGCCACTGCCTGGCCCCAATAAAAAACTTAAATATATATACATTAGATATTAAGTCACTTTTGCTGAACTCTTATGTCGCACATCTTTTGGCATAAAACAATATCAACTTCTTCATCTGAAAGAAGAGTGAGGTGGAGATGCAAAGACAGGAAGTCTTTTTCCCAAGTTGTAGGAACCATTAACAAGCTGGAAGTGGACTTGCTGGCCCCGCCCCTGCAATTAGAGGTGCCTGTTGGCTGGAAGCATGGACAGCAAGCAGTTCCTGTGTGGGGCCGGGGGTGGGAATGTTCTAAATCTGGATGAAGAGAGTGTCTGCTTCACTTTGTACATTTGCTAAAACTCCCTGAGTTGCACACTTGGGGCGGGGGACACATTTTTATGGACTGTAAGTCAGACTTCTTGAGCCAGTTGGCTGAAGATGCTGGTGGTGTCAGATCTACTTAGCCGGTTTGGGGTCATCCGAATGAGTTTCTAAACATAAGGGTGACCACTGTCCTTTGCCCCCTCAACCTGCTCTGAAGCAGCCCTGAATGTCACAAGAGGCAAATTGCAATCCTAGAACTTGGGAGCAGAGGTTGCCAGGCCCCTCCCCAAAACAGATAGGAACGTTACTAAGCAATTGTTAGTGATTAAACATTTTTTAAAATTTCTTTATTGGGGAATTAATGTTTTACATTCTACAGTAAATACAAGAGTTTGTACATGCATAACATTTCCCAGTTTCCCATGTAACAATACAACCCCCACCAGGTCCTCTGTCATCCTTCTTGGACCTGTATTCTCCCCCCCCACCCCCACCCCAGAGTCTTTTACTTTGGTGTAATACTCCAATTCCAGTTCAGGTTCTACTTGTGTTTTCTCTTCTGATCTTGTTTTCCAGCTTCTGCCTGAGAGTGAGATCATCCCATATTCATCCTTCTGTTTCCGACTTATTTCACTTAACAGGAATTTTTCAACGTCCATCCAAGATTGGCTGAAAACGGTGAAGTCACCATTTATTATAGCTGAGTAGTATTCCATTGTGCATATACACCACAACTTGCTCAGCCACTCATCTATTGTTGGGCACCTGGGTTGCTTCCAGGTTTTGGCTATTACAAATTGTGCTGCCAAGAACATATGTGTACACAGATCTTTTTGAATGGGTGTGTTGGATTCCTTAGAATCTATCCCCAGGAGAGGAATTACAGGATCATAGGATAGGTCCATTTCTAGCCTTCTGAGAGTTCTCCAGACTGCTCTCCACAGAAGTTGGACCAATTGACATTCCCACCAGAAGTGTAGGAGGGTTCCTTTGACCCCACAACCTCTCCATCACTTGCTGCTGTTACCTTTTCTGATGTATGACATTCTCACAGGAGTGAAGTGGTATTTCACTGTTGTCTTTATTTGCATTTCTCTGACAATCAAAGACTTGGAGCATTTTTTCATGTGTTTCTCAGCCTTTTGGATCTCTTCTGTGATGAATATTCTATCCATGTCCTCTCCCCGTTTTGTGGTGGGGTTATTTGGTTTCTTGTTCTTGAGTTTGGCAAGCTCTTTATATATTTTGGTTATTAAACTCTTGTCTGATGTATGGCATGTAAAGATCTTCTCCCATTCTTTGAGGGGGTCTCTTGGTTTGTGTAGTAGTTTCTTTAGCTGTGCAGAAGCTTTTTAATTTTATGTAGTCCCATAGGTTTATGCTTGTCTTAGTCTTCTTTGTAATTGGACTTCGTTTCATTGAAGATGTCTTTAAAATTTATGTAGGAAAGAGATCTGCCAATAATTTCCTCTAAGTATCTGATAGTTTCTCTTCTAACATCCAAGTCCTTGATCCATTTGGAATTTACTTTTATGTTTGGTGAAATATAGTGGTTCAGTTTCATTCTTCTGCATGTTTCAACCCATTTTTTCTAACACCATTTGTTGAAGAGACTCTGCTTTCCCCATTTAATAGTCTGGGCACCTTAGTCAAAGATTAGATGTCCATAGGTGTAGGGGCTTACTTCTGGGCTCTTAATTCTATTCCACTGGTCAGTATGTCTATTCATGTTCCAGTAGCAAGCAGTTTTGATGTCAATGGCCCTATAATACAATTTGAGATCTGGGAGTGTGATGTCTCCAGTTCTGTTCTTTCTTTTCAATATTGTTTTGGCAATTGTAGGTCTTTTCTGGTTCCACATAAACATTTGTAGCATTTGTTCTATTCTCCTAAAAATGTGGTTGGGATCTTGATGGGGATAGCATTAAATTTGTATATAGCTCCAGGTAGTATATTCATTTTGGTAATGTTAATTCTTCCAACCTGTGAACATGGAATACTTTTACACTTCTTTGTGTCTTTTTCAATTTCCTTGAGTAGTGACTCATAATTTTTAGTATGCATGTCTTTCACTTCTTTGGTTAGGTTTGTTCCTAGATATTTTATTGTTTTTGTTGTTATAGTGAAAGGAATTGATTTCTGGATTTCAGCTTCTTCGAAGTTAGTGTTTGCATAGACGAATGCCACTGACTTTTGAATGTTAATTTTGTAGCCTGGCACCTTACTGTATTGCCTGATGATTTCCAAAAGCTTCTTGCTGGATTCCGTAGATTTTTCTATGTATGCTATCATGTCATCTGCAGATAGGGAGAGTTTGACTTCTTTTCTTCCACTCTATCCCTTTAATTCCTTGTTCATGTCTGATTGCTATTGCAAGAACTTCCAACACTATGTTGAATAGTAATGGTTATAGTGGGCATCCCTGTCTAGTACCTGATCTGAGGGGAAATGCTTCCAGTTTTTCACCACTGAGTATGATGTTGACTGTAGGTTTGTTATATATAGACACCACTTTCTTGAGGAATTTTCCATCTATTCCCATTTATTGTAGTGTTTTGATCATAAAGGAATGTTGGATTTTGTCAAAGGCTTTCTCTGCATGTATTGTTTTTGGTCTTGCTTTTGTTGATATGGTGGATCATGTTGATTGATTTATGTATATTAAACCAACCTTGCATCCCTGGGATAAACCTCACTTGGTCATGATGAATAATATTTTTAATATACTGCTGTATCCGGTTGGCTAGAATTTTGTTCAACATTTTAACATCTATGTTCATCAGAAATATCGGTCTGTAATTTTCTTTTTTGGTTGTGTTCCTCTCTGCTTTTGGTATCAAAGTGATGTTGGCTTCATAGAAACTGGAAGGGAATATTCCAGTGTCTTTAATCTTCTGGAACACTTTTAAAAATAGAGGCATTAGTTTTTATTTGAAGTTTTTGTAGAATTCATTTGGAAAACCATCTGGTCCAGGGCTTATTTTGGGGAAGTTTTTTGATAACTGTTTCAATGTGTATTCCAGTTTCATGGGGTGAATGATTCTGAAAATGTCCAATACTTCTAGTTTATCTATCTCCTTATTTAGCTCCCTCATATCTTTATTGATTTTCTGCCTGGATGATCTGCCAAGTTGATAGAGTGGGGTGTTGAAGTCCCCTACTATTACTGTGTTGCTGTTGATATCTTGCTGTAGTTCTTTCTGTAGATGTTTGATATATTTAGATGGCTTCTCACTGGGTTCATAGATGTTAATAATTGTTACCTCCTCTTGATGGACTGATCTGCCGAGCATTAAGTAGTGTCCATCCCTATCTTTTTTAAGTTTATTGAATTTAAAGTCTGTCAGGTCAGATATGAGAATAGCTGTTCCTGCCCCTTTTTTGTGGGCCATTGGCTTGTATGATAGTTTTCCATCCTTTCACTCTGAGTCTGAGTTTGTCTTGTTGACTTAGGTGTGTTTCCTGTAGACAGCATATTGTTGGGTTGCATTTTGTTATCCATCTTCCTACTATGTGCCTTTTAATAGGTGAATTCAGGCCATTGACATTGATTGATATCAAAGATTAAAGATATTTTAACACCATTCTTCTAGAGTTTTAGAGTGTTCTGATATATGGACTATTTATGGTGGTCTGACTGTTTATAGGAGACCTTCAGAACTTCTTTCAGGGAAGGCTTGGTGATAGTTGATCTTTCCACTGTTGCTTGTCTGAGAAGGTTTGTATGCCTCTAGCTAGTCTGAATGACACTCTAGCAGGATACAGTAGTCTTGGTTGAAAGCCTTTCTCATTTATCACTCAATAGATATCTTGCCCTTCTCTTGTGGAGTGTAGTGTTTGTGTGGAGAAGTCTGCTGCTAATATTATGGGTTTTCCTCTGTAGGTGACTGTTTTTCTCTTGCAGCCTTCAGGAGTCTTTCTTTATCCTTATTCCTTTCCATTCTAAATATGATGTGTCTTGGTGTCTTTCAGTATCTCCTAACCTCTTTTTGACATCTCTTACTTCTTTTTTAGTTGTCTCTAATTCATCCTCGATCTTGCTAATTCTGTCTTCAGTCTCATTCATTCTATTGTCTCTCCCCTCTACTGTTTTCTGGAGTTCATCTGTTTTGTTACCAGGTTCTGATAATATTTAAGCTTGTTCAGCTAGTTGTGTTAGGTATTTCAGCTTTCAGCTCTCTAATAACATTGAGATAATTACCGTTTTCTTCCAGAGTCTCATTTGTTGTTTCTGCATTTCTTTCAAACTCTTTACTCCCTCCTGTGATTATTTCCTTAACTAGTGTTTGGATGTTGGCCTCATTATTTTGTGCAACAACCTTTGGGGGGCTTTTAGCTGGACTCCTGTCCTGGTTCATTTCTCCAATATTTCTTCTTGTTGGTTTAACCATTTTAAATAGTATGTTATGAGGTCCCTCTCTCAGTACTTTTCAAATTACTGATCATTATTGCCTGGATGGACTTATGTCTAAGTAAGGTAATTAAAGGGTTCAGAGTTGTGGAAATTAACAGTCATTTCAATATTATTTTAATCCATGACTTGGAGCACAGTGGTTTAAAAGCCTCTTTTGTTCTTTTTCTTCCTTGTAGGCTATGGGAGCCTGAGGGCTTTTAAACTATAAATAGACTTCTTAGCTTAATCACTGACTCCTGACCAAGAGATAAAGCAGGGTGGGACAGAGATAATCCAGTGGTTATGCAAAGAGACTCTCACAACCCCATCACCAGACCACAGAGGTATAGATCTTCTCCTGAATTTCCTAGTTAGTTCTTTGTCCCCTGGTGTCAGCACAGGGCCTCCCCCCCCCCAGCTCTAGATTCTGAGGGCAGTAGCAGTGGAGACTCACAATTGCATTGGGTGAGTCTTAGGGGAGTCCTACCCTCCCTTCAGCCATCTTTTTGTTGGTGAAACAGACTGAAGGTGCTGTCTCAACTGGTAAACTGCTGGACTGTCACCAGACACTGAATCTCTCCCTCGGCTCCTCTCAGTCCACAAGCCACACGTGTTTGCACTCACTGGTGATTTGGTGGGTTCCTGAAGTTGTTCTAGTCCTGTCTTGCTGTGGTCCCTTGTCGAGCTGTGCCACGGAGAAGAGAGAGAGGAGATCTGGAGCAAAGAGGGAACACAAATCTTTATTTGCGCTAGCACCTCAGAGTTGGGTGAGAGAGAAGCAACTTGGGCCACATGGAGGTAGCAAAAATGGCCCCCTCATGCAGCAACCTTCCCTGCGTCTAACCACCAAAGTGAAGGGCCGGCAAGAGAGAGAGGTACGGAAGAAGAAGGGATTTTATGGGAGTAGCTCTCATGAGAATGGGAAGGGGAAGGAGTAACCAAAGCACTGCAACTATTGCAGGGAATTGAAAATGCCCTGAGGGGACAACATGGCAGAACAGGCGCTCCAAGAATGTCCCAACTCTTGTGGGAACTAGCAATAGCCAGAGGGGACAAAATGGCAGATGTGACTGCATCTGCACAATTCCCCAGCAGTCAAAGGTGGTTTCCTTTGGTGTTCCTAGTTGACCCAGGAGAGGAGAGGAGAGAAACACAGCTGCTGCTGCTCCATAGCCCCACCTCCTGTCAGTGATTAAACTTTATCAAGAGCTTCAATAAATTAATTATTCTGCCTCTTGTAAAGGACCTGCCTTTCTGTTCAGTCATTTCCCCTTGTACGTCTGTCATTTCTGTTTGACAACTTTCCAATAAATAATCACCACTTATTGTTCTGCTTTTTTGCCTTTTTTAATGTCAGCTAGAGTTTCCCATGTCCTTTCTTTTCATTACTGCAAAATTCCTTTCTTTTTTTACATGCAAGTACTGAATTCAAGCAATTAGCTGCAGAAAAGCTATGCATTTTTTTAAAAAAAAAAATTCCAACAGAACTGAAACACCTAACCTGTGAATAAATAAATGTCTTTTATGGACTAAAAAAAAACAATAAAGAAAAACTATAAGGAAGGGCTTTGCTACAAGAACATGTGCATTTTTAGCAGCCCTTAATTTCTGGATGTTTAGGGAAAGTATTCATGTATGAGAAACAAGGGCATTATTTGCTTCTTTGTACGATTGGAGAAAGGATCAGAAAAGAGCTAGTTAATAAAACATAAAAAAAAAAACCTCTACTGGCGAGAAATTGAACACATCAACCATGAAATTGTGTTAATTTGATAATTAAAGTGCCTTAGTTCAAATGTAGATCCTGGACACTTAACAAAATGGTGACAAAATAATTAGAAGCAAAGGCGTATTATACACACATTAATAGCTGGAATGGAGGAAGTCTAAGACTCCCTTCAAGAAAATGTCTTTTGAATAGCACAGAGCAATTATGCAGAAACTTGATATTATTCCATCATTCAAAGGGGAACTGGGAAGAAAGATAGGGAGCCTTCCTGGTTGGGCTGTGGTTTGAAGTCACAATCAGAAACAGAGAAGGAATGGAGATGAAAGGGGAGAAAGGAGGGATACAGAAAAGTAAGGAATGAAAGAAGGAATCCAGGAAGCTGAGTTGCAGCCCCCTCTTTCTCTGCTTTTAATCCTACCTTCTTTAGGCTGTTACTGTCTCTCCTTCACCTTTAATCTCTAGTGTGCTTGTCCCTTTGAAGATTTTCTTTAAGTGGATTTCATCTCTACTCTTTTCCCCAACTTTTTGCTTGTCAGGCACTCGAGAAGGCAAGATAATTCTTGAGAAAAAAATGAAAATGGTTTTAATTTTTATGCTGAATTCAAGAGGTGGAGTGTCGGGAAGAAGCCTCCTACATCATGTCCTTATAGCTCAGGGGAGATTGCAACCGTAGGAGAAAATAACAAAAGAGGGGAATAGAAGCAGGGGGCTTGCAGAGAGCAAGGCAATTCATGACAGGGACTATGGTTCTGCGGCTGGGTGTGCTTACCTGTACAGGTACCCTTTTTGCTGGGTAATTGGGTCCTCTTGCTTTGTCTCTTTCCCTTGGGGGCTTGAAACTTTTCTTTTTATAACCAGCATACAGATGAGTGGAAGGCATATATATATTTTTTTAAAGGATACTTTTTAAAAAATTGCATTGAAATGGCTTCTACTGATGCCAGCCTCTTCTACAGTGTTCAAACACCCCGAGAATGTACTTCCCCGCTAATTTTGGAAAAGATAAGAAGCCAACTAGCTGCTACAAAGTTGCACAGCCAAGCAACATTCAAATCATTTGATGTCCAAACAATCACAGTGGTCTCAGATGTTCATTATCATAATTCATCATGTCTCTCTGGGCATATTCACTATTGCTTCTGTTTCCATTTTGACTATATAAAAAGGGCAAAAAATGCTGGATCATTCATATTACACATTTCTAACCTGTAAAGATCAATCTCATCATCTTCCAGACAAATGAGGTGGAGATGCAGAGAAATTCAGACTCTTGTTCATGTTTTGTTGCTTGAGGGCAAACTTGAGCTAGAAGGCAGGCTTTTTTAGCCTGTTCTGGCTCCTATCAAACTTTCTTACTATTTAGTAGCTCAATGTCTCAGCCAGTGTGGAGATAATACATGTATTTCACATGTACGTTTTTTAAATTTTTTTATTTATAAAAAGGAAACATTAACAAAACCATAGGATAAGAGGGGTACAATTCCACACAGTTCCCACCACCAGAACTCCATATCCCATCCCCTCCCCTGTTAACTTTCCTATTCTTTATCCCTCTGGGAGCATGGACCCAGGGTCATTGTGAGATGCAGAAGGTGGAAGGTCTGGCTTCTGTAATTGATTCCCTACTGAACATGGGCGTTGACAGGTTTATCCATACTCCCAGCCTCTCTCTCTCTCTTTCCCTAGCGGGGAAGAGCTCTGGGGAAGTGGAGCTCCAGGACACATTGGTGGGGTTGTCTGTCCAGGGAAGTGTGGGTGGCGTCATGCTAGCATTTGGAAAAGCACCTGGTGCTTTGTAATCATTTCATGAAGCTATGCTGAATGCTGTTCATACCATTGCAACTGCTAATACACTGCAAGATTATTGGGGGACATTCAAGATGGAGTTTGAAGGTCAGTCCGAGATTATACTAAAACACTCCCAATATTCTTTTTGATATGTTTATTTGTTTGTTATTGGATAGAGACAGAGAGAAATGGAGAGGGGAGGGAGAGATACAGAGGGGGAGAGACAGAGAGACACCTGCAGCCCTGCTTCACCATTCACAAAGCTTTCCCCCTGCAGGTGGGGACCAGGGGCTTGAACCCGGGTCCTTGCACACTGTGATGTGTACATTTAACCAGGTGTGCCAACACCTGGCCCTTACCCCCAGTGTTCTAAGCATTGTGAAAATGTCAAAGAGTACAATTAACAACAAATATTGGCTAGAAATCTCAAAGCAGGCCCCTTCAGTCCTGTCTTTCTCATGGACATCCTGGAAGCCACAAGGCTCTTTTCTGTTTCATCTTCTCATTTGGTCTTGGAATCTGCATCTACTTCAAAGCACCAAGCCTCAATACTGTCATTTTTATTTCCCAAGAAAGTCACATCTTTATGTATCATACTGTTTACATACAGAGACCTTGCAGGAGGGAATGAGCATGTGTTTCTCTTATCCTTGCCATATTGGAGTATAAAACGAATCACACCGATGGCTCAACAAAAGAGTAAAATTTATCAAAAGAGTAAATTTATCAAAAGAGTAAATTTAACAAAAGAGTAAATTTATCAGTGATTTTCATAATTACTCTTTATTTCCAGTGCTTTATTTGCATGATGCTCAGGATGCTCTGTGTGAAGGCAGGCCTTTTGTGCCTCTTTGCGTGTTGGCAAGTGAACCAAGAGCCCAATGCTACCCTGTGCCTCCAAACTACCTCCCCAGAGTACTCTTTAGATTTTATTCCCTTCCTGAGAGAAGAGCGGAGAAACAGAGGCTAGGGAGACAAGGAAGGGGCCAGGCTGCGGCACACCTGGCTGAGCACACACACACTACAGGGCACAAAGGCCTGGGCTCAAGACCCTGGTCCCCACCTACAGAGGGAAAGCTTCATGAGTGCTGAAGCAGGGCTGCTTGTATCTCTCTGTCTCTCTTCCTCTTTATCTCCCCCTTTTCTCTTTGTCTGTATCCAATAATAAATAAAAATATTTAAAGGAGAAAGAGAAGAAGGAGGAGGAGAAGGAGGATGAGGATGAGAAGGAGAAGAAGAAAGAAAGAAAGAAAAAAAGAAAGAAAGAAAGAAAGAAAGAAAGAGATAAGGAGACACCAACTCGCTGCTCTGTCCTCCATGGAGTTCCCTTAGTGCTCACGTGCAGTCCCAGGGATCAAACTCAGAGGCCACTGAGCTATTTCCCAACCCCAAAGGCAGATTCTACAAGAAAACACGTCACCATGTCTTCTGAGTAGCAGCGAGCAAATGACTTCATATCTCTCTCTGTCTCCGTGCGCCTCCATTTCCTCTTGTGTAAAAGGAACCTAGATGCTGCAAAAAATGGCGACTAATCCCTAGCACTGCAAAAAACGGTATCATCTGTTTTCCATCTACACCATGCCTCGGCCTCGCGTGAGCTTCATGTGCAGCTTGGCGATACGAGAATCCGGCATGAAGCCCAGCCAGTCTATCTTGGCGTTACTCTCGATCGCACCCTGTCATTTCACAAACATCTCATAAAAACTGCAGCAAAGGTGGGCGCAAGGAATCACATCATTGCAAGACTGGCCAGCTCCTCATGGGGTGCGAGCGCTTCCACACTGCGATCATCATCTCTGGCATTATGCTATTCCACTGCAGAATACTGTGCCCCAGGATGGTTCCGTAGCCCCCATGTCCACTTGGTCGATTCCAAATTATATTCCTCCATGAGGATAATTTCTGGAACCATCCATTCCACCCATGGCTGCCAGTTCTTAGCAACATCGCCCCGCCAGATATTCGTCGGGATGCGGCATCATCTAAGTTCATTTCCCACATCTACGCTAGACCGGACCTGCCAATATACTCGGATATCTTCGCCCACCCTGTCCAACGCTTGACGTCTCGTCATCCAATCTGGTCCCCTATGCCTACACTGAACTTCTCTGTTCCAGTCTCTTGGAAACAGAGTTGGCAGTCAGCTGAGGTAAAGAACAAACACCTCATCACAGACCCCTGCGAGCATCAACCCGGCTTTGACCTAGCACGTTATGATCGGGCCCTCCTCAATCGCTATCGAACAGGCCATGGCCGGTGAGCCGCTATGTTCCATCGCTGGGGAGCCAGAGACGACCCGAACTGCCCCTGCGGCTCCAGACAGACTATGACCCACATAGTCAACGACTGCCAGCTCTCCAGATTCAAAGGAGGTCTCGAAACTTGACATCAGGCTCAACCTGACGCTGTTGACTGGCTACGGAAGAAGAGCAAATGCTAGAAGAAGTCCAAATCCCAAGCCTTGCAGCAGTGGCTGGGACAAGAGCCATGCACAGCTGCTTGCAGACTTTCCTTGGAAAAAGGCTTCCACTCTCATGCCAATTGTAGATCGCTTTTATTACAATCATACCTGTAGAAATGGTAGTGCACAATCTCAATTTTTTATTTTATTGTCTTTATTTATGAGATAGAAACAGCCAGAAGCAAAGGAGAAAGGGAAGATAGAGATAGAGAGAGAGACAGAAAGATACCTGCAGCCCTGTTTCACCATTCACAAAGCTTTCTCTCTGCAGGTGGGGACTGGGGGCTTGAACCCGGGCCCTTACTCATTGTAACATGAGTGTTCA
>NW_026648129.1:0-35790 GCF_950295315.1 Erinaceus europaeus | reverse complement strand
GCAGAGGAGAGATGCAAGGGAAAGACACTGCAGAGGAGAGATGCAAGAGAGAGACACTGCAGAGGAGAGATGCAAGGGAGAGACACTGCAGAGGAGAGATGCAAGGGAGAGACACGGCAGAGGGGAGATGGAAGGGAGAGACACGGCAGAGGGGAGATGGAAGGGAGAGACACTGCAGAGGAGAGATGCAAGAGAGAGACACTGCAGAGGAGAGATGCAAGGGAGAGACACGGCAGAGGGGAGATGCAAGGGGGAGACACTGCAGAGGAGAGATGCAAGGGAGAGACACTGCAGAGGAGAGATGCAAGGGAGAGACACTGCAGAGGAGAGATGCAAGGGGAGACACTGCAGAGGAGAGATGCAAGAGAGAGACACTGCAGAGGAGAGATGCAAGGGAGAGACACTGCAGAGGAGAGATGCAAGGGGGAGACATGGCAGAGGGGAGATGCAAGGGGGAGACACTGCAGAGGAGAGATGCAAGGGGAGACACTGCAGAGGAGAGATGCAAGGGAGAGACACTGCAGAGGAGAGATGCAAGGGGAGACACTGCAGAGGAGAGATGCAAGGGGGAGACACTGCAGAGGGGAGGCGTGAGGGAGAGACACTGCAGAGGGGAGGCGTGAGGGAGAGACACTGCAGAGGGGAGGCGTGAGGGAGAGACACGGCACAGCAGAGGAGGCGGCCATCAGCCTCTCGCTCCAGGGCTCTGTGTCTGTCTCTGTCTCCGTGTCTGTCTCTGTCTCTGTGTCTGTCTCTGGCTCTGTCTCTGTCTCTGTCTCTGCGTCTGACAAGCTGTGGCAGGGCTGCGTCCCCCTTTGTCACAGAACTGCCCCGTCAGGCACCCGGGGGACTTTGCGGGGCCCCAGCAACACTCTGTCCTGTCTGCAGCTGGCATCCACGTCACCAGGGCTGCCTGGGGGCCGGGGGCTTGGGAGGGGCTCGCCCGCTGCTACCTGCCTGGCCCTGGGGTGCAGAAGCCGGGTGGGGGCGCCTCCTCCTCCTCCTCCTCCTCCCAGGGCGCCCATTGAGTCTGCCGTGCAGTGTCTGCGGGCGCAGTATTTGCAGTGACACATCAAGCAGCCGGGTGCCAGGCGTTCATCCGTCTGTTGTTCCAGCAGATTCTCCGGGGCTCCCTCTCATCCGACATGTCAGGTCTACAATCAAACAAAGAGGACTGGTGAAGCCACTTTTACCGGGAGGCGCTGAATGCTATTACTGTAGTGTTTGTCACCAACCCGCGGCTCCCAGCCTCTAACCTGTCACGGGGGGGGGGGGGGGGGTACAAAGTCAGGACATGCATTTCCCGGTAACTACCTGCTGCCAGCTATTATTTTAAGGATCTCGTGATCTCCTTTTATTTTGAGCAGAAAAAACAAGCAGGGCGTCAATAAAAAGGCGCATCAACTAGTCACTTGGCGGCAGACTTGTCACCGTGTGGGAACAGCCCGGCCTTTCTTCTCGTTGGTGCAGGAGGATGCAGGCCCTCAAACAGGATCTTGTAAATCTGGAGTGTGTATTTCCAATAAACCCTTTTAGTGTCTGGCCTCGTGGTAAGCAGAATAAAACGGCGTGCTCCTGGAGGCCGGCTGGAGCCTGCCGAAAGCCGAGGTCGTACCTGACCTGATCTGGGGGTGAACGTCCTTCGTTTGTCATTCCTAAATCGAATGAGCCGGTCGGCACAGCCTCTCGTGATCTGGGGCTGCAGGACACCTGAGGGCGTTCCGCTGACAGATGGTTCCAGGGATCTGCCAGGCCCAGGCCCTCACGGTCAGATCCCAAGTTGGGGCAGAGTCACAACGGCTGAGTGTCTGCTCATTGCAAAGCCGCGTGGATGTCAAACCCAGCTGGCTCCATCCACAAGGACGCCCTTCAAAGTCACCTGGCCGGGCCGGGTTGTGGCGCACCTGGTTGAGTACACACATCATGGTGCGCTGGGACCCAGGTTCAATCCCCCACTCCCCACCCACAGGGGAGCTTCATGAGAGCTGTTAGCAGTGTCGCGGGTATCTCTCTGTCTCTCTCCCTATCTCCCACTTCCCCCCTTAACTTCTCTCTGTTTTTATACAAAATAAATTAATAAAAATATTTCTAACTAATAAAAAAAAAAGGACCAGGCTGTGGCGGTGGTGCACCTAGTTAAGCTCACACTACAGTACACAAGGACCTAGGTTCAAGCCCCCGGTCCCCACCTGCAGGAGAAAGCTTCATGAGAGGTGAAGCAGGGCTGCAGGGGTCTCTCTGCCTCTCTCCCTCTCTCTCTCCCTCGCTCTCAATTTCTCCCTGTCTCTATCTAATAATAAATAAATATATTTTAAATATTAATTTTCTTAAATCCCCTGGCCCTAGGAAAAGGTCATCTGTTCAGCACGTGGCTTCCAAGTTGCTCAGGACTGAGCTCTGAGGGCTTGTTACCCCTCTGCTGGGGGCGAAGAAAGGCCACAGGTGTTTGGTCTGTTGAAACGCAGAGATGACTCGGACCTGGGCTCGGACACGGTGAGAGCCTAAGCCGCCCACGTGAGTGTGGGTGCAAGGCCACCCAAGGCGGGACAACTCTGGACAGTGAACCCAGCCAGGCAGAGTGGCAGCAGAGGGCACAGCGGGCGGGCAGCAGAGGCCTTAGATCCCTGCCATTCGGGATGGCGCATGAGCACTGACACCAACAGCCAAGGTGGCAGCTGGGCTCAGCCTGGTGCTTGGCAGATATCCCAGTGCCACTTTCCCAAGTCTCCACCCTCCAAGGGCCTCAAGTGGCATGGCCGTCGTCAGGGATCGGGGGTGTTTAGGGGCAGTGTCTTGGGAGCCTGTGCAGCTGGGCCTCCCCCCGGGGGACTTCACTGGTCACAAGGCTCTCTGGAAGGTTCTGTAGGTGTCATGGCTTCTCCAGCGCTAAGGGCTAAAGTGTCTGTGCTCTGGCACCATCGGCCCCACCAGGCACCACACCGCTCACCCAGCCATCAGGAGGAGAGACAGGGCAGTGAGGCTCCATCAAGACAAGAGGCCCGGGGTCCCCCCAGGATGTCAGCCCCATTGCCGCTGGGAGGTGTTACAGGAGTCCCTCTTCATTGTTCAGATGCCGCTTCCTCCAGGAAGTCCAGGTAGAATTCCCTCCCAACTGCCACAGTCTGACTCCCTGTCCGTCCCCTCTCACCAGGCTGCCCAAAGCACCAGGCCCGAGGAGCCGCGGCGCCCCTGGCAGGCTGCAAGCCCGGCCGGGCCCCGGTGAGCGAGTGACCGCCTGGAGGCAAGACACCGCGGGCATAGCGGGAAGGGGGTTTGCTGCCGGTTCGCCTTCCTGCAAATCCTCACAAGGCTGAGGGCTCCGTGAACCTGGCATCGAGATCCAGGAAAGTCAGTTTGGGAATTCCTGGAATGCAAGCGTCAGCGTCTGCCCACGTGTGTGAGGGCACCGGCACCCCCTGGCAGGCGTCTGGGCCGCGGGGAAGGGCAGCTCTCTGCACCATGCAGGGGGGCCGTTCCACACCACACCTGGCAGACCCAGACTCAGCTCCGGCTGAGAGATTCTGCTCAGCTGAACTTCAGGGACGTGAAAGGGGAGGGGGGATCTTCATGGCGAAGAAATGTGTGTGCGTGTGAGAGACGTGGAGACACAGAGACACAGAGAGAGACACGGAGTCCACAAAGAAATGTGTGTGCGTGTGAGAGATGTGGAGACACAGAGACGCAGAGACGCAGAGAGAGACACGGAGTCCACAAAGAAATGTGTGTGCGTGTGAGAGACGTGGAGACACAGAGACACAGAGAGAGACACGCAGTCCACAAAGAAATGTGTGTGCGTGTGAGAGACGTGGAGACACAGAGACACAGAGACGCAGAGAGAGACACGGAGTCCACAAAGAAATGTGTGTGCGTGTGAGAGATGTGGAGACACAGAGACGCAGAGACACAGAGAGAGACACGGAGTCCACAAAGAAATGTGTGTGCGTGTGAGAGACGTGGAGACACAGAGACACAGAGAGAGACACGCAGTCCACAAAGAAATGTGTGTGCGTGTGAGAGACGTGGAGACACAGAGACACAGAGACACAGAGAGAGACACGGAGTCCACAAAGAAATGTGTGTGCGTGTGAGAGATGTGGAGACACAGAGACGCAGAGAGAGACACGGAGTCCACAAAGAAATGTGTGTGCGTGTGAGAGACGTGGAGACACAGAGACACAGAGAGAGACACGCAGTCCACAAAGAAATGTGTGTGCGTGTGAGAGACGTGGAGACACAGAGACACAGAGACACAGAGAGAGACACGGAGTCCACAAAGAAATGTGTGTGCGTGTGAGAGATGTGGAGACACAGAGACGCAGAGACGCAGAGAGAGACACGGAGTCCACAAAGAAATGTGTGTGCGTGTGAGAGACGTGGAGACACAGAGACACAGACGCAGAGAGAGACACGGAGTCCACAAAGAAATGTGTGTGCGTGTGAGAGACGTGGAGACACAGAGACGCAGAGATGCAGAGAGAGACACGGAGTCCACAAAGAAATGTGTGTGCGTGTGAGAGACGTGGAGACACAGAGACACAGACGCAGAGAGAGACACGGAGTCCACAAAGAAATGTGTGTGCGTGTGAGAGACGTGGAGACACAGAGACACAGAGAGAGACACGGAGTCCACAAAGAAATGTGTGTGCGTGTGAGAGACGTGGAGACACACATGGAGACACAGAGACACAGAGAGAGACACGGAGACACGGGGGCTGCTGTAGGCTGCTGCTACTTTTACCTGTCTGCCTCAACTGTTCTGCTCACCTCTCCCAGCTGCTCTTCTGGGAGGAAGGCCAATTTCCTTCAATTTTAAAATACCACCACATTTGTGTTAGCAAAAAAGAAAACACTAACTGCCACCTGTTACAGAATTCCACTTTAATTTCTAGTTTGACTTTATCAAAATGCGAGAAGACCCTCTCCGGGGTACGCGATCATCTGGGCTGAGCCTAGGCCACAATTAACCTGAGTGGAATCTCTCTGCAGCAGGGGCATGGGGCAGTGTGTCTGTCCCCTGGCACGAACACGGCCACCAGGAGAGCTGGACTGGAGCCGGGGCATCGCCTCTGGCATCTCTAATCCCGAGGACCCGGCCCTGGGGGCTGGCACGCTGAATTTGCACAAGTCAAGTTAGTCTTGAGACTTGGTGTTGGCACACGCGGTCGAGTGTACACGTTACCCCGCATAAGGATCCAGGTTCAAGCCCCCACTCCCCACCTGCAGGAGGGGGAAGGTAAGTTCACAAGTGGTGAGTCAGTGCAGCAGGTGTCTCTCTGTCTCTCTCTCCCTCTTAATTCCTCTTCTCTCTCAATTTCTCTCTGTCCTAATAGGAAAGAAAGAAAGAGAGGGAGAGAGGAAGAAACAGAAAAGGAAAAGGGAGAAGTAAGGAAGGAGGGGAGGGAAATGGAGAGAGAAAGAATAACCACTCAGAGAAAATAAGTTAGCATGGGAGCAGCTGGCTGAACACTCATATCACAGTGCGCAAGGATCTGGGTTCAAGCCCCTGGTTCCCCCCTACAGGGGGAAAGATTCATAAGTGGTGAAGCAGGGCTGCAAGTGATTTCTCTCTGCTTCTACCCAGTAAATAAGTAAAAAAATATTTGAAAGAATTTAAAAGAAACAAATCAGCTTAGTTTCATATGCAGTATTAATTATTATTATTATTATTATATCCAGGGTCATTTCTGGGGTTGGTGCTGGCACTACAAATCCACTGCTCCTGGTGACCATTATTTTCCCATATTATTCTTTAGAACAGAGAGAAATTGAGAGAGGAGGGGAAGATAGAGATGGGGAGAGACAGAGAAACACCTGCAGACCTGCTTCACCACTTGTGAAGCTTCCTTCATGCAGGGAGGGAGCCGGGGGGCTCAAACCCGGGTCCTTGCATGGGTCCTTGCGCTTATTATTATGTGGGATTAACCAGGTACACCACACCCCAGCCCACACACAGTATTTATAAACTATCGACTCTGAATTCACACTCAGACTCACCTGAACGCGGGCCACCGTCACTTCTGGTTCTCTGACAGCCCAGCTGACCGGCAGGGGCACGTCTGCCCGGCCACACCCAGAGCTGAGTAGCCCTGGCATTTGGGTGCATCTCTCCTGGGCCTGCCCCAAGCTTCTCCAAGGTGAGTGCCCGGCACCCGTGTCCCCGGGATCTCGTTTACTCCTGGCTTCGCTGGAGCCTTGTCTTTCTCAGCAACGAGCTGTTATGGCTTCTATCATCTAACTTGGTGGCCATCAATTAATCTCTAGAGTTCTCAGAACTGTATTTGAGCATTTCCAAAAATGTATTTGGCAAACTAATTAAACTGAGGATGTGTTTTAGACCACTCATTCGGAAAATCAACATCCCGGAGAATTCCAGAAGCCCCAGGCTGGCTTGACAGAAGCCGTAACCCTCCAGCGGGCACTCGGGCCCATCTTTCCAAACACAAGAGCGTCCAGGTGGCTTGGCCTGTGTTCGTCCGGTCCCTGGAGAGCTGGCACCCTCACCTCCGGAGAGCAGGGACAGTGTGCGTCCAGGGGGGCCTGAGGGCCGTGCCCCACCAAGGGGAAGGAAGCTGCAAGCGGCTATGCGACAGGCCTGCAAGGCCTGCCCCTACCCAGGGAACAGCTTATCCGGTAGAGAGCATGACTTGCCACACAGGAGCTGGCACAAGCCTCTGGCCACCGCCCAGAGCACCTTCCCCCGGAAGCTCCCCAGGCAGCGAAGTGGTCTCTCCTTCTCTCTCAGTTCTAAGTCTCTCTCCATCTCTCATCCTCTATCTTAAAAAGAGGCGGGGAGGGGGAAGAAAGCATAATAGTTCTGCAAATGACTTATGTCCTAAGGTGCCAGGTTCAGGCCCCAGAACTACCTTCATCCAGAGCTAAGCAGGGCTCTTACCTTTCTCTGTGTATCTTTCTCTCTGTATCTCTCTCATTAAAATAAAATAAAAAAATTAAATGTGTGGAAATGGTGGGAGCAAATAGCATAGTGGTTATGCAAAAAGACTCTCATGCCTGAAGTTCCAAAGTCCTAGGTTCACCCCCCCCCGCCACCACCACAAGCTAGCAGTGTATCTGTATCCCCCTCAGCACACCTCTACCTCTCCCCCACCTTTATTTTTATCTTTATTTATTGGACAGAGACAGGCCGAAACTGAGAGAGAAGGGGGAGATAGAGAGGGACAAAGACATAGAGACACCTGCAGCCCTGCTTCACCGTTCATGAAGCTTTTCCCCTTCAGGTGGGGACTATGGGCTTGAACCCAGGTCCTTGCATGTGGTGACATATGTGCTCAAGCAGGTGTGCCACCAACTATTTTTATTTGTTTATTTTTCTAATATTTATTTATTCCTTTTTGTTGCCCTTGTTGTCTTTTTATAGTTGTAGTTATTATTGTTATTGATGTTGTCATTATTGGATAGGACAGAGAGAAATGGAGAGAGGAGGGGAAGACAGAGAGGGGGAGAGAAAGACAGACACCTGCAGACCTGCTTCACCGCCTGTAAAGCGACTCCCCTGCAGGTGGGGAGCCGGGGGCTCGAACCCGGGATCCTTACGCCGGTCTTTGTGCTTTGCTCCACGTGCGTTTAACCCGCTGTGCGACCACCTGACTCTCATATTTGTTTATTTTTATTATTGAATAGAGACAGAGAGAAATTGAGAAGGAAGAGGCAGATAGAAAAGGAGAGACAGAGAGACACCTGCAGCCCAGCTCGCCACTCATGAAGCTTTTCCCTTGTAGGTGGGGACAACTTGAACCCAGGTCCTTATGCATTATAATGTGTGCACTCAACCAGGTGTGCCACCACCTTGCAATTCTCTCTCTCTCTCTCTGTCTCTCTCTATCTCTCTCTCTCTTTCTCTCTCTCTCTCTCTCTCTCTCTCTCTTTCTCTCTCTCTCTCCACTGCCCCCAGGAGACTGCTGAAAGGCAGAATGACTCCTGCAAGGGGGCACAGGGCTTATTCCCTGGCACTGCCCAGTGGTGACTCAGAAGGGCTCTGGGGCCCCAGTTCAGTCCCAGGTGCCTCCCTGGCCAGAGCTGAGCAGCCCAAGACTGGGGAGGGGCCTTGGAAGGCAGAATGTGTCACATCCCTTAGATGCATGGGGCCTGGGCTTGACCCCCAGCACTAGACACAAATTTAAAAAGAAAAAAAAGACAAAAATAAATAGAATATCACCAAACAGAAGGATACTTTGATCTCTCTCGCTCCTTAGAAACAAGCAGCCCTCGCCCTCAGCCAGTCTCCCCGTCCGCGGCTCTGTGCTGGGGGCGCCTGCCCCATGCAGACACCGGCGCCCTGTGAGGCTGAGGACACCCTGGGTGGTGTAGGGAGAGCCGGCCTCCCCCGGCGTCCTCGCTGTCCTGTCACTGCCGTCTTTGGCCGTGACAAATCCCCTTCATTCTGCTTTCTCCTCCTCCCCGTGAACTGAGGCCAGCAGGTCTCTTCTCCCACCTGGCTTGCTGCCTCAGATTCAGTCAAAACCATTTTAAGTCCCCTGCTCTGTTTGTCTGTTCACCAGGGTCAGCACAGTGAGGAGACACCTTGTCCCCTTCTAATCTTCGGTGTCCCCACCCCTGCCCCTCTGTTACACGCCCCTAGCCATGTGCCTGCTGCTTTAGGGTGCTTCTAGATGCTGCTTCTAGATGCTGCTTCTAGATGCTGCTTCTAGATGCTGCTTCTAGATGATGCTTCTAGATGCTGCTTCTAGATGCTGCTTCTAGATGATGCTTCTAGATGCTGCTTCTAGATGCTGCTTCTAGATGCTGCTTCTAGATGCTGCTTCTAGATGCTGCTTCTAGATGATGCTTCTAGATGATGCTTCTAGATGCTGCTTCTAGATGATGCTTCTAGATGCTGCTTCTAGATGATGCTTCTAGATGATGCTTCTAGATGATGCTTCTAGATGATGCTTCTAGATGCTGCTTCTAGATGCTGCTTCTAGATGCTGCTTCTAGATGATGCTTCTAGATGCTGCTTCTAGATGCTGCTTCTGGATTCCTTGGTGTGACCAGGAAGCACAGAGCAGAGATGTCAGAAGTTCCTTATCCATAGCCTCCCCCCACTGGGACACACACACTCACACACACACACTCACACATACACACATACATATACACACACTCACACATACAAATACACACACTCACACATACACTCATACATATACACACACTCACACATACATATACACACACTCACACACTCACACATACACACATACACACACATATACACACACTCACACACACACTCACACATACATATACACACACTCACACACACTCACACATACACACATACATATACACACACACTCACACATACTCACACACACACTCACACATACACACATACATATACACACACTCACACATACACTCACACATACACACATACATATACACACACTCACACATACACGCATACATATACACACACTCACACTCACACACACACTCACACATACACACATACATATACACACTCACACACACTCACACATACATATACACACTCACACGTACACACATACATATACACACACTCACACATACACACATACATATACACACTCACACATACACACACTCTCACACACTCTCACACACACTCACACACAGACATACACACACTCACACACACTCACACATACATATACACACTCACACATACACACACTCACACACACTCTCACACACACACAGACATACACACACTCACACACACACTCACACATACACACATACATATACACACATACACACATACATATACACATACACACATACATATACACACACTCACACATACACTCACACACACACTCACACACACATACACACATAGATATACACAGTCACACATACACACACTCTCACATACACACATACATATACACACACACACATACACACACACTCACACATACACACACACTCATACACACAGACATACACACACACTCACACACACACACACACACACACACACACACACACACACACTTCCCGGGGCTCCAAATGGTGAAGGTGTCTTGCTCACGGTGACAACAGCGGCTGGTGGCACAGCCAGGGAGGGACAGGAAGCTAAGTGCTTCTCCAGGAGTCCCTCCCAGCCAACTGCCAAGGGCAGCTTCCCTGTGCAGGGATCAAGTGACATGTGCAGGGAGCATGTCACCCTCTGTGACACCATTCACCAGTCAAAAGGCAGCCACGGGGACGGCAGGTTTGATGCGCTCTGCACTAAACGACTCTGACAGTGGGACTTAGAACAAACCGCTTCGGTTTGCCCCAAGCCCTTTCAAAGCCAACGCTGTCACTTTCCTCCTCCCGAAGCAACAGACACAGGCGCTCTGTGGCCGGTCGCCGGTCAGGTCCTAACAGTGGCGGCTGTCACTCAGGCTCTCGGGGCTTTGTGACATTCCTGTCATCAGTGGGGGGCTACGTATCCTCTTTCCTCAAGTTGCAGGTAAGGCAAGCAAGCTTCCGTAACTTTCCGGGGGTCGGAGCTGAAGGGCGGACCCCAGATTCACACCTCGTGGGGCTCCCTGTGCCTGATTCTCTACTGTCGCCAAGCACGGAGAGGCGACATGCTAGACCGGCCATCCTCCGCTCTGAGCCGCAGGCCCGTCCCCAGGCCGTCTCCCCCCTGGCAAGCCACGAGAGGGGTTCCTTGGGCTCCCCCGGAAGACACACAGCTAGCGTCAGACTCACCGTGGAGAATTCTGACTGTAGGGGCCAGGTGGCGCACCTGGCTGAGTATACATGTTACAGTGTTTAAGGACCCAGGTTCAAGCCCCCGGTCCCCAGCTGTAGGAGAAAGCTTCATGAGTGGTGAAGCAGGTCTGCAGTTATCTCTCTGTCTCTTTCCTATTCCCCCTCCCTTCTCAATGTATCTGTGTCTATGCAATAGTAAATAAATAAGAATGTAAGTAAGTAAATGAGAGAAAGTTGAAGGTGCTGCAAAGTTTTCATAATTCAGATTTCAAAGGAATCCCCATAAATTCACAAATCACACTAGATTGTAGAGACAGCCTGTTTGCTGTGCCTTTTGCCCAGACTGAGTCCAGGGAGTTGCTTTAGTGAAGACGGAAGGGCGGTGGGGGTGGTAGGGGTCAACATTTGCCGCCCAGTAAGAGCCAGTGTCTAGGCTCTTCCCAGGAGCCCCCAGGCCCTCTTTCCTCAACTTTAGAGCAAACAGGCTAGGCCCATAGTCTCTGTGAACATGGCATCATCCTTAAGAACAATTTCCCCCCCTCACGAGAATGCAGGCTTCCTCCCCCTGCACGCTAACTGCCAGGCTCAAGCAGAGAGTATTAAAATCATGGGCCCATAATAACACTTCTCAGACTGACTGTCTAGTTTCTCCCATCCTAAGATCTCTTATTCTCATCTGCTCTGTTCCTACTTTTTGGTTGCTGTTCATTAATCACTTTGTCCTGCTTTATATAACATTCCACCTTTCAGCCACCAAGTTGCAGACGCTACTAGGATTCCATCCTGACCTCCCTGGGCAGACGCCCTCACCCATGTGTCCTGGAGCCTCCCCTCCCCAGAGCCCTGCCCCACTAGGGACAGACAGACACAGGCTGGGGGTGTGGGTCCACCTGCCGACACCCATGTCCAGCGGAGAAGCAATGACAGAAGCCACAACTCCCACCTTCTGCTCCCCATAGAGATCTTTGGTCCAGACTCCCAGAGGGGGAGAAATGTCAGGGGGAGGTGGCCACAGGGCTCTGAACTCCAGCTCCACCAGGACCCAGAGAAGGAAGAGGAATAAAGGAAGGACATTTGGAAATAGTAACAGGTGTAAGTGTGAGTTAGAAAAGAAGAGAAGGCAAGACCATAACAAAAATAGGCAGAATATGTATATAATCTAGATGGTTACAGAAATAATAGTCGACCCACATCGGTGCCCTTGGGAGAACCACTGCAGTTTCCAATGGAGGGGATGAGGACACAGACTCTGGCGGTGGGAACAGTGTGGAGTTAGACTCCTGTTATCTTATAATCTTGTCAGTCAATATTAACTCAGGAATATTAATAATAACAAAAGAAAATAATGATAATAATAAAAGCTGGTGTATGAGGCTCTTTGACTCAAAGGTGACACCTATTGTGCATGGTCACTTGTCCCTGGGCAGACTCACCCAGAAGGAAAGGCCGCCTTCCCCTTGTCCTTCACTGCAGCTAATGACCAGGGACATCCTGGCTTGTCAAGTCAGAGCAATGAGTCCAGGCTGCCTGAAATGCTGCCCGGGCCGAGACTCCCTCGACCGAGAGCTGCGTTTTTGTGACTCTTTCCCGCCTCTGAAAGCAAACAGGCAGCTAGAGCTGTTCCTGGAGAGCCAGGCTGTGTCCCTGCCCTCGGCAGTCTGCTGGCCTCCTGGGCAGTAGGAAGTGGTCATTTGCTTATTTGTAAGTCAACAAGCTGCATGACACAGTTGTGGCAGGACACAGAGAGAGAGAGAGAGAGAGTTCAGGGGCTGTGGGACAGCAGGGGTCACAGTGAGGAGCCGGGGCAGGGCAGAGGGGGAGGTCGAGGGCCGCCGGACATGTGACAGGTGACACTGGCAGGTGGCCCCTGGGGACGGCTCCTGCACGGCTGGCAACCTCCCACCCGCCACGTCCTGAGGCCGGTGCAGGGACGCCCCGGCCCTGGGTACCGGCGGGCGGCTGTGCAGCTAGTGCAGAATGATTATTCTCCAGGCTGGGAAGGGAGCCTAGGGAAACGGAGTCTTAATGATGCAGGGGCCTCATCTATTCTGGGACACCAGAGCTGGCTTCACACCGCCTTTGTCGGCCTCATCCGGCTCCATCCCCGCCACGTCAGCCTGTCACCTGTCACTCCTGTTGTCACGGCGCCATCTTCTCAAAACCCCCTCAGCGGGCATCCTTCCTTCCCGCCCAGGGAGACAGACATCATTATGAGGAGAGCATGAGAGCCGGGCACTGACAGAGAACGGCGCCAGGCCGGCCAGGACTGGGTGGGCATCAGCTGGGGGAGGGCACACTTCTCCCCCAACCGCTCCCTAGCCGGGCAACCTTGAGGGCAGTGTGGGCTCAGGGTCTCCAGAGGAAGGCCGGCCCCGTGTGCCCCCACACCCCCCAGTGAATGCCACAGCACCCCCATGTTCCCCTGAGCCTGTAACTCCCATGAGTCCTTGCAACCTTGACCTTGGACGTGGGGTGGCGCCTGCTAGGGGAAAATAGGTCAGAGCTAAATGTATGTCTTAGCTGTTCTCTTGATAAAAGAACATCTCAGGGCCGAGCAGCGGCACACCTGGTCAAGCACACACATTACAGTGCACAAGGACGCGGGTTCAAGCCCCTGGTCCCCACCTGCAAGGAGAATAGCGTCACGAGTGGTGAAGCAGGGCTGCAGGTGTCTCTGTGTCTCTCTATCTCCCCCTCTCCTATCAATTTCTCTGTTTCTGTCCAATATTAAATGAAAACAATAGATCAGAGAGAGAGAACATCTCAAACACAGCCCCCACGCGGCATCCAGAGTCCGAGTCTGGGGGGTGGGGAGGACTCCTGGCTTCATTTTATGACTTGTCACGCACCAGACCCCAAACACCAGAGCAGCTGATGGCCCAAGGGGCAGAGCCCCGGCTCCTGTATTTTCTGTACCAAGCCCTGCCTGGGGACAGAGTGTGCGTGGGTCCTCGCCCCTGCTGGGGACAAGTGATGGGAAGCTCAAGAGGAATTCCACGGAGCGCAAGGCTGCAGGGTGGCAGGGCCAGAGCACAGGGCCAGGGCAGCACTGCGTGAAGGTCCCCAGCAGACAGGAGAGGGTGACACCCACTGTGGGGTGGGGGAGGGAGAGGAAGGAGTGAGCGGGAGGGCGGGAGGGCACCTGGGCCCGAGTTCAGCACTTCATTCCAAATGTCTCTGGAAGCAGTGGCAAATTAAAATGCACACGGCTGGTAGCTTGTCCAGCCGGCTTTTATCCATTTGCCTAGGACTTGGTGAAAACCAGCTGTATTTGCTTTACCAAGTTCAAGGCAGAAGCTTTTTCCAGGAAATGATGTGAAGCAGAAGCCACTGAGCCGTGTATTGCCTGGGACCGCCGTGAATCCGTATTGCCTGACAAATTTGTGTTTCTAGCTCGCAGGGTCACAGTGTGGGGACCCAGATAGATGGCGTGTGTGTTTCAGAAAGCTCAGTGAGCCCATTTCTACTGGGGGGGGGATGAAATTGCCCCCAAGATGTGTGTATAAGTCACAGCTGGGGAAATGGGTTGCCCTTCAAGACGCCCTTGGGCACCTGGTCTGTGTGGACCCCCGGCTCCCCAGCCAGCTCCCTGGTCACTGGGTTGTTTGTAAGTGGATTCCTGTGCCTGTCTATCGTGAAACAACACAATAGAGAGATTTGCTCTGCACAGGGACCCCAAAAGCGCATTCTTGGGGGAACACACACACACACACACACACTCTTGAGACTCCAGCCTTGGGCACACACGCCACACAGGTCCCTCCGGAACCCCTCAGCTTCCGAAAAGCTCCGATGCCTCCTTTTCTGAATGAGCGTCCTCCTTTTGCAAAGTTAGAACAGATATCAAGGCAAGGATGCTTTGCACTTCTCCTTGAAAAAGTAAAAGAGAGAGAGAGAGGGAGGGAAGGAGGAAGGGAGGGAAGGAGGAAGGGAGGGAGGGTAAAGGAAGAAAGAAGGAAGGAGGAAAGGAAGGTGGAAGGAAGGAGGAAGGAAGAAGGAAGGAGGGAAGGAGGGGAGGAAGGAAAAAGAAAGGAGAGGGAAGGAGGGGAGAAAGGGAAGGGGAGAAGGAAGGATGGGAAATTGACCCTGGGGTTTAGGCAGCCCGCCTTGGCCACCCGCCTCCTGGGTTCCCCGCAGAGCCTCCGTGAGCCGTGGAATGGGGAGTGGGTGCAGGACCCCCAATGTAGGCCCACCCACCCCCCCAGACTTGCAGAAAAATGAATGAAGAAGTTTCAAGGCACCCCGCACCCGGGACCTACAGACTGGCAGTGCAGGCAGGGAGGGAGGGCCCCGTGTACCTTTCCAAACCCCCCTCAGCACCCTCCGCCAGAGCCCTGTGCAGGGCCCACAGTCCTCTCTGTGGAGGGGGATGGAGTTGCTCCCTGTGGCCCCGGAGCCACCAGTTACCTTGAAGTTTCACTGTGATCCAAAGCCGCCAGTCAGGAGGGAGCCTTGGGGTGGTTTGAGCGTCATCAGCATCTGGAAGGCTGTAAGTGTCTGTTCCTGAAGCCCTCTGCACACTGGGGGCAGCAGACAAGCCCAAGCCTGAGCCTGAGCCCTGAGCCTGAGCCTGAACCTGAGCCTGAGCCTGAACCTGAACCTGAACCTGAGCCTGAGCCTGAACCTGAACCTGAACCTGAACCTGAGCCTGAGCCTGAGCCTGAGCCAGAGCCCTGAGCCTGAGCCTGAGCCCTGAGTCCTGAGTCCTGAGCCCTGAGCCCTGAGCCCTGAGCCCTGAGCCTGAACCCGGAGCCCTGAGCCCAGAGCCCTGAGCCCTGAGCCCTGAGCCCTGAGCCCTGAGCCTGAGCCTGAGCCTGAGCCTGAGCCCCTGAGCCCTGAGTCCTGAGCCCTGAGACCTGAGCACTGAGCCTGAGCCCTGAGTCCTGAGCCTGAGCCTGTGCCTGAGTCTGAGCCTGAGCCCTGAGCCTGAGCCTGAGCCCTGAACCCTGAACCCTGAGCCTGAGCCTGAGCCTGAGTCTGAGCCCCTGAGCCTGAGCCTGAGCCTGAGCCTGAGCCCTGAGTCCCTGAGCCCTGAGCCCTGAGCCTGAGCCTGAGTCCAGAGCCCTGAGCCCTGAGCCCTGAGGCCTGAGCCTGAGCCCTGAGCCTGAGCCTTGAGCCTAAGCCATAAGCCCTGAGTCCTGAGCCTGAGCCCAGATCCCTGAGCCCTGAGCCTAAGCCATGAGCCCTGAGCCTAAGCCATGAGCCCTGAGCCCCTGAGTCCTGAGCCCTGAGCCCTGAGCCCTGAGTCCTGAGCCCTGAGCCCTGAGCCCTGAACCCTGAGCCCTGAGACTGAGCCCTGAGCCCCTGAACCCTGAGTCCCTGAGCCCTGAGCCCCTGAACCCTGAGTCCCTGAGCCCTGAGCCCTGAGCCCAGAGCCCAGAGCCCTGAGCCCCTGAACCCTGAGCCCTGAGCCTGAGTCCCTGAGCCCTGAGCCTGAGCCTGAGTCTGAGCCCTGAGCCTGAGCCTGAGCCTGAGCCTGAGTCTGAGCCCTGAGCCTGAGCCTGAGCCCTGAGTCCTGAGCCTGAGCCTGAGCCCTGAGCACTGAGCCTGAGCCTGAGCCCTGAGTCCTGAGTCCTGAGCCCTGAGTCCTGAACCTGAGCCCTGAGCCCTGAGCCTGAGTCCCTGAGTCCCTGAGTCCCTGAGCCCTGAGCCTGAGCCTGAGCCCTGAGCCTGAGTCCCTGAGGCCTGAACCCTGAGCCCCTGAGCCTGAGTCCCTGAGCCTGAGCCCTGAGCCCTGAGCCTGAGTCCCTGAGCCCTGAACCCTGAGCCCCTGAGCCTGAGTCCCTGAGCCTGAGCCCTGAGCCCTGAGCCTGAGCCTGAGCCCTGAGCCTGAGCCCTGAGCCTGAGCCTGAGCCCTGAGTCCTGAGCCTGAGCCTGAGTCCTGAGCCCTGAGCCTGAGCCCTGAGCCTGAGTCCCTGAGCCCTGAACCCTGAGCCCCTGAGTCTGAGTCCCTGAGCCTGAGCCCTGAGCCCTGAGCCTGAGTCCCTGAGCCCTGAACCCTGAGCCCCTGAGCCTGAGTCCCTGAGCCTGAGTCCCTGAGCCTGAGCCCTGAGCCCTGAGCCTGAGCCTGAGCCTGAGCCTGAGCCCTGAGCCTGACCCTGAGTCCTGAGCCTGAGCCTGACCCTGAGTCCTGAGCTCTGAGCCTGAGCCTGAGCCCTGAGCCTGAGTCCCTGAGCCCTGAGCCTGAGTCCCTGAGCCCTGAGCCCTGAGCCCCTGAGTCCTGAGTCCCTGAGCCCTGAGCCTGAGTCCCTGAGCCCTGAGCCTGAGCCCTGAGCCCTGAGTCCCTGAGCCTGAGCCCTGAGCCCAGATCTTTCTCTCGTTGAACCTCCCCCCAGAGCAGGCTGGCTGGAGGAAAGTGTGAGCAGTGTGCCAGCCTGGTCTTTAGAGCCCACAATCACTTAGGGAGAGCGGCCCGTATGAACAGGCAGGAGCTGGGCAGGGGACCTTCTGCTCAGGTTTCTGTTTCCTGGGAACAGCCACAGGAAAGCCAGTCCCCATCACCTGAATCAGGCATGGAATCTGGGTCACGGTCCAGTAATTAGGTGAAACAATTAAAACCTGGGTGTTTTCGTCAGGGAACCCAGAGAGAATTAATGCCGGCTTAATTGAAGGAGGCAGCGCCACTAACGATGTGAGACGGGGCGGGGGCTGGGCGGGGGACCCAGGAGCCCAGGGAGAACACCTCGCCAGCCCTGCTGCTTTTCCTGGGGCAAAGTCTCTCCTCCCTGCCTCAGAGGATCCAGTGAGTGAGTGAGTGAGTGGAGGATGTAACCAGAGCCCCACCCCTTGTTCCTGGTGTCACCGGCGGCTGTACACGGGACCTGTGGCCCAGTGCTCCTCGCTGCACGCGGGACTCAGACTCCTGGGTGAGGGGCAGGGTGTGGCGGGCAGGGCGCAGAGCAGGGCCCCCTCTACCTCAGGCGTGTGAGACTGCCAAGCAGTTTCTAGGCCTAACTGCTCTTTTCTGACGTTCAGAAAGAGAGAGACAGAGGACAGATACCGTTCAAGAGAGAGCCTGTGGGGCTCCCCCTGCATCTGTCCGTGGTGTACCCATGTGGTGCTGGGACTCGAGCCCAGGGCTTCAGCTGTGGCTCTACCAAGCTCCCTCTCTCTCTCTCTCTCTCTCTCTCTCTCTCTCTCTCTCTCCCTCCTCTCCCTCTCCCTCTCTCTTGCTCTCTCTCACTCTCGCTCTCTGTCACTCTCTCTCTTGCTCTCTTGCTCTCTCTCCCTCTCTCACTCTCTCTCTCTTGCTCTCTCTCTCTCACTCTCTGTCGCTCTCTCTCTCTTGCTCTCTCTCCCTCTCCCTCTCTCTCTCACTCTCTCTCTCTCCCTCTCTCTCTCACTCTCTCTCTTGCTCTCTCTCTCGCTCTCTCTCCCTCTCTCTCTCTCTTGCTCTCTCTCTCTCACTCTCTGTCGCTCTCTCTCTCTCTCTTGCTCTCTTGCTCTCTCTCCCTCTCCCTCTCCCTCTCTCTCTCACTCTCTCCCTCTCCCTCTCTCTCTCACTCTCTCTCTTGCTCTCTCTCTCTCACTCTCTCTCTTGCTCTCTCTCTCTCTCACTCACTCTCTCTTGCTCTCTCTCTCTCTCTCTTGCTCTCTGTTGCTCTCTCTCTTGCTCTCTCTCTCTCGCTCTCTCTCGCTCTCTCTCTTGCTCTCTCTCTCTCTCTCTCTCTCTCGCTCTCTCTCTCTCTTGCTCTCTCTTGCCCCCTCTCACGCGCGTGCACACGCTCTCGCTTGCTCTTAATAGCCACCAGGGTAATCAAAGGCCCTTGCTTCGTGCTAGCACTAGGGGTTGGCCTCTTCCAATGGTTTTTATCGGATAGAGATACAAAGAAATTGAGAGGGGAGGGAAGACAGAGAAAGAGACAGAGAGACGCCTGCAGCCCTACGTCACCACTAGTGAAGCTTCCCCCCTGCAGGTGGGGAGCAGGGGCTCGAACCTGGGTCCTTGCCCTTGGGAATATGTGCGCTTCACTGGGTGTGCCACTGCCCAGCCCTGTGTGCTGTCTCCAGCCCCCAAGCTATATCTTCATCCCAAGAGGAAGCTCTCTTGCTTTCATTCAAGCTTGGCCAAAACCCTGGTCCTCTTAAAAAAAAGTTAATGGTCTGTGGAAGCTTCGGTTCTCAGCAGATTCATGTGAACTACACTGAGATCTGATTTATGAGGAAGCAAGCCAGAACCTTGCAGAGACCGAGTCAAATTGAAAGGCCTTGGGTTCAAGCCTCAGCACTACAAGAAAGAGAAGAGGGCCTCACTCTGGCATATTGGGCAACAGGGATGAAGCACGAGGCTCATGCCTGCAAGTCCTGTGCTCTTCCATGTGCGTGTCATTATCCTGCTGCTCCTTCCCCCTTTTCTCTTAAAAAATTAAAAATAATGACAGGACCTGGTCCTCATTGCAGAGCAGAATGGCGGGGACTCCCCACTCTCTGAAGGGAGGCCGGTCAGCCTGCTCTGCCCCTCGAGGAAGACGGGGCCTGACATGAGAGCAGCCTAGAAGGTTCCAGCGGTGACCAGGGACTGTGAGCTCAGACGGACAGGGACTCGGAGGCCACTCAGGCTCTGTGCTGACTGTGAACAGACGTGGGCCTGAGGCAGACTGATGGGGTAAACAGCTAATGGTATTTCTATGCTTTCTTCAAATTGGAAAGCAACTCTCTGCCTTGATCCTGCTTCCTAATTCTACTCGACTCCAACACCATCTTCCCAGACAATATTTCTAGTCCACCCCCACGTTAGCTGTCAAGCTGAAACAAAGATTATTAAGATATGGGCTCCTAGGAACATTCCTAAAATAGATTCCTAGCTTCCTTCTAACCTAAGGTCCCTATTCTCATCTGTCTATTCCTACTTTTTGGTTCCTGTTCATTAATCATTTTGTCCTGCTTGATATCTTACCACCTTTCAGCCAACAAGTTGCAGGTGCTACTATGATTCCATCCTGACCTCCCTAGGCAGATGGCCTCACCCATGTGTCCTGGAGCCTCCCCTCCCCAGAGCCCTGCCCCACTAGGGACAGACAGACAGACACAGGCTGGGGGTGTGGGTCCACCTGCCGACACCCATGTCCAGCGGAGAAGCAATGACAGAAGCCAGACCTCCCACCTGCTGCTCCCCATAAAGAATTTGGGTCCAGGCTCCCAGAGGGAGAGAATTGCTAGTGGAAGATGACCAGAGGTCTCCAAACTCCACTTCCATCAGGACCCAGATAGGGAAAAGAAAAAAAGGACACTCAGAAGTAGTAACAAGTGGAGGTGTGACTTGGAAAGGAAGAGAAAGCAGGACAAGAGGAAAAATTGGCAACAATATATAGAGATAGACAGACGGTTACAGACACAATAGCCAACCCATCTCTGATCTTGGGAGAACCAGTGCACTTTTCTGTGGAGGAAATAGGGGCCCAGAACTCTGGTGCTGATATTGTGTGGAATTGTACCCCCGTTATCTTGTAATTTGTAAATCAATATTAAATCACGAATAATAATAAATCTTTTTATATATTTTTTAATCTTTTAATATTGATTGATTCATTCCCTTTTTTTGCCCTTGTTTTTTTTTAATTGTTGTAGTTATTATTGTTGTTATTGATGTTGTTGTTGTTGGATACTTACTCTGGTCCTTGTGCTTTGCACCACCTGTGCTTAACCTGCTGCACTACGGCCCGACTCCCAATAAATCTTTTAAGAAAGAAAAGGATGAGGTGTTTGCCTGCTCAGCCTGAGGCCGGGTGTCTGGGAATCCATCTGGTCTGCTTGCCCTGCAGTAGGCTGTGGGGAAGAGGGGACAGGCCAGTCTGCACAGAAACAAAGGCATTTCCAACGTCAGCTGGCTGCACAGGGACAGCCAGGGCACCACAGTGCTCCTCAGTCACCAGGCTGCCCACCTGGGTGTCACCCTCAGCTCAGGTTCCCAGCAGACTGGTTAAGCCTGCAGGGTGACACCCCTCCCCGGTGGAAGGTCTGGACTCAGGGCCATCCTGGCGTCTGGAGAATAAGGAGCCTGCTGGGCCCTGGAAGAGAGAGGTGGCCCAGGGCTGAAGGGGGAGGAAACAGGGCCACAGCTCTCTGATGCTGGTCATGGAATTGGGGTATGCTCAGGCTGCCGGGTGCTGCTCCTGGGGTACCGAAGGCTCTCCGCTCTGAACTGGTCACAGCCCAGCCACCCCACCGCTCAGGGGACACAGCCTGGGCCTGCTGGCTCTCTGCCCTCCAGTGTCCCGGCTCCAGTTGGGGACACGACCAGCCTGTCATACGGCCCCACAGACATCGACGGGGTTGTGGGGAGGGGATGAGGGCTGTCTCCCAAGCTCCTCCCTGACTGCGCTGGTCAGAAGCAACAGGAACAGACTCTGGGATCTGCCGTGTTAGTAAAAAGATTCCCAGTGACATGAAAGCCAATGTGCCTCTCCCTCATGATATTTCCCGTGGCTCTGCCACTGAGTCTGTGGCCCAGGCTGCCCCATGTGACTGGCCAGGGGGACAGGGTGGATCTTTTTTATTATTATTATTTATTTTCCCTTTTGTTGCCCTGGTTTTTGTTTGTTATTGTGGTGGTAGTTACTGTTGTTGTTGATGTCATCATTGTTGGATAGGATGGAGAGAAACAGAGAGAGGAGGGGAAGACAGAGAGGGGGAGAGAAAGACAGACACCTGGAGACCTGCTTCACCGCCTGTGAAGCTACTCCCTTGCAGGTGGGGAGCTGGGGGCTCGAACCAAGATCCTTAAGCCGGTCCTTGTGCTTTGCACCACGTGTGCTTAACCCGCTGCACTGCGGCCTGACTCCCAGGGTGTATCTTCCAGGCCTGAGATGCCCCTGTCCAAGCAGCTGAGCCCCAGGACGGGTAGCACCTGGGCAGGTGGGAGGAGGTGGAGATGGCACTGGACAGGCGGGTGGGAACACCCTGTCTGGCTGTTCCCTAAGGTTGTCACTCTGTCTCCTCCCTGGGAGAAGAGTCTCTCCTGCCTCTCCAGCCTCACACAGGTTCAAGGCCCTGGTCGGTCCCCATCTGCTGAGGGGTAGGATTCACCAGCGGTGATGCAGGGCTGCAGACATCTCTCTCTCTCTCCCCTCTCTTTCTATCTCCCCTTTTAATTCCTCTGTCTTATCAGAATAAATAAAGTTTAAAAAACTCTCAAAGGGGCTGCTGGTGGTGGTGGCCATGCATCTGGTACAGTGCACGTGTTACAGTGTGAAAGGCCCCAGGTTTAAGGCCCTAGTCACCACCTACAGGGAGGGGGGAGGGGGGAAGCTTTGCAAGTGGGGAGACAAGTTGGCAGGTGTCTCCCTGCCTCTGTCATATATATATTGAAGGCATAACGCAAACAAATCCTTAAAATATAAATATAAATAATTAAACTCTGAAAGAAAGAAAAGAAGGAAGAGATAAAATGTGACGGAGCAAAGCTTTTTCTAAAATCCTCGCCTGTGCATCTATTTCTAAGCCTCTGTGTGTGCCAGAAGGAGAAGGGCTCAGCGCGCTGGAGTTTGCCCGGTGGTTCGAGTGCAGATTCCTTGTCCCTGCACCAAGATGGCCACAGTCACGCTGGAGCGGCTCCCCAGCCCCAGAGAGCAGCCTCTTCGTGCACAAGGCTCCCACACACCTTTCGCCAAGCATCTGGCCTGGCTCATCCCAAAGGGAAACTTTCCGGGCACCGCCAGGCGGTGGTGTACCTGGCTAAGTGCAGATACCACTGAGCTCAAGGACTCAGGTTCAAACCTTCCATCCCCACCTGCAGGGGGGAAGCTTCACAAGTGGTGAAGCAGGTCTGCAGCTCTCTCTTCTCTCTCTCTCTGTCTCTGTCTCTCTCTCTCTCCCCTCTTTCTCTCTCCCCCTCTCTATCACCTCCTCCTCTCTCCATTTCATTGTTTTGTCCTGTCCAATAAAATCAAAAAACAGCCTCCAGGAGCAGTGGATTTGTAGCACCGGCACGGAGCCCTAGGATTAACCCTGGAGGCAAAAAAGAAGAAAGAAAGAAAGAAAGAAAGAAAGAAAGAAAGAAAGAAAGAAGTGAAATAAAGAGAGAAAGAAAGAAAGAAACTCAGACCCCCCCCCACCTTCTGCACCGCACAATGACCCTGGGTCCATATTCCCAGAGGGATAAAGAACAGGAAAGCTATCAGGGGAGGGAAGGGGATACGGAGTTCTGGTGGTGGGAACTGTGTAGAGTTGTACCCCTCTTATCCTATGGTTTTTGTCAGTGTTTCCTTTTTATAAATAAAAAATTAAAAGAAGAAGAAGGAGAAGGAGAAGGAGGAGGAGGAGGAGGAGGAGGAGGAGAAGGAGAAGAACTCTCAGAGAGAGGAGCCACGTCCCGCGTCTCTGCTCCTCCCCCAGTGCCATCCCTGTGCCTTGGCACGCCGTCATGCCGGCCCTCAGACCCTCCAGTCCAGCTAAAGGGCACAGTATGAGTGCCCAGTGTCAGGCCCGGAACACTGGGAACTGGCTTGGTCCTTCTTCCTGATGCCCAGACCAGCACTGGCCCCCAACAAAGCTGGGGGGGAGGCCAGGGGCCCCTCTCTAACAGGAAGCCACTGTGTGGTGCTTTTGTTTTGTGTCCCTTGACAATGGACCACAGCTCACACCCCTACTCTGCACTTTGTTGTAACAAAACCACTACTCACAAGCCCAAGGAGGAAGCAGGCCTCTCATGGAGCTGCATGTCTGTCTTTCAGAGCAAAAAAAAAAGAGAGAGAGAATGAAAAATTTTAAAAATAAAATGATGAAAGGCCAGGAGCCACCTTGGAAACCATCTGCTAGTCTCTAATTAATGAGCTTGTTAGTGCAGGGCGGGGCAGGGGGATCGTCGCCACCATGCCAGCCTGCTGGGTGGTCCGGGGAGCCCAGGACCCCACCAGTCCCACCATTATAAAGCGTCAGGATTCTGGCTGCCACACGGAGGTCCTTGGGCTGAGTGGGCGCCCTCTCCAGGCCTGTGCTGTCCCCCCTCCTCCCCTCCCTCTGGACACCACCCGCCCATGGCCAGGGATGCCTGTAATTGTGGGGTCGGCTCCCTGCCTCCATGCTTGAATGCAGGGACCCAGTGATTGAAGTCACACGTCGGGGAATAAACAGTGATGCTTCCATGCAATTATTTTTAATTAGTATTTGGCTGTAGAGTGTGTAGCTTCACAAAAGGGCCTGTTATTCCATCAGCATCTGCTACAGTGCACACACAGAAACAGTCGGTCTGTCCGGCCGGGAGGGAGGCAGGACAGAAAGGCAGCCGTCCTTGGTAAACAAAAGGCCCCACCTCGCCCCCCACCCACAACCCCACAACGGGAGGAAGGGCCTCTCGGGCAGCCCCGCCTGGAGCAGGTTCAAAAGCGGGGGGTGGTCCTTTGGGAACGATAGGACCCCAGCATACACCACCAGGCAGAGTCATGTCCCCGGCACAGAACCAGGGCTTCCTGTGGGCACAGGGGCTGCCGCTTCCACTTCCTGTCTGCTTCATTCCTGGCATCAGCCCGGCCAGCTTGGGATCATGAAGTGGTTTCATCCCCAGGCCCAGTGTGAGCCTGGCCCCCACAAAGGCCTCCTGGTGGGAGGGAAACACCGAGATATTTAAAGTGAGCTAGCCTCCACCCAGCAGAGAGAGAGACAGAGAGAGAGAGAAACAGAGAGAGAGACAGAGAGAGAGAAACAGAGAGAGAGAGAATCAATGTCACCGGCTATGTTCCATCGCTGGGGAGCCAGAGACGACCCGAACTGCCCCTGCGGCTCCAGACAGACTATGACCCACATAGTCAACGACTGCCACCTCTCCAGATTCAAAGGAGGTCTCGAAACTTGACATCAGGCTCAACCTGACGCTGTTGACTGGCTACGGAAGAAGGGCAAACGCTAGAAGAAGAAGAAGGGGCCAGGCCATGACACACCCAGTTAAGTGCACATGGTACTAAGCATTGGGACCTGCACAAGGATCCGGGTCTGACACAAGTGGTGAAACAGGTCTGCAGGTCACTCTTCCTCTCTCTTTCTCACCCCTTAGTTGACCTGGGTGATGGCCACCCATTCTAGGGAGCATGGGTGACAAGAACTGGAGAGACCAGCAACATTCAACAACTGGGCCGGCACAGGGGGCAGGTTGTGTCTGTCAGGGGTCTGGGTCAGGGGCACCCGGGCGGACAGACAGACAGACACGGACTCCCTGGCTGTGTTCAGTGTGACCACATGGCTGGGAGTGAGGGCAGGTCCAGCTGTCCACTCTCACCTCCCTGGCCTTCCACCAGCAGCCGCGTCCAGACTTGGACACGCGTCCCCGGCTTGTGTCTGCAGCCAGGACACCTGTCCAGCCCGGCCCCCTGAGCTCCAAAGTGAATTCCTCTGCCCCTCTCTCCCACACAGATCCCTTTCCCGAGGGATCCAGGGGCAGCCAGCCCCTGCAGTGGACGAGGACAGACCAGCCTGGCTGCCATGCCGCCCCACTCCCTACACACAGCAGTGGGGTCTGGGGTCACAAGCTTGAGGGCCAGAAGGAGCCCAGACGGGAGCCGAGACCAGCACCGCTCATGGAAGGCCCCCTGAGGAAAGGCTGACCCCAAGCTCTCTGGCCACAGGGATGCCAGTGGACAGACACTGAAGGGGGTCTGTGTGCCAGCCCATGGTGCCAGGTGGCCTCCCCACCAGGTCCCAGCAAGTGCCCATGGGGAAAACTGACTTCAAGAAACTGACCCACTGGGGCCGGGCGCTGGTGCACCTGGTTGAGCACACACGCTGCAGTGTGCAAGGACCCGGGTTCAAGCCCCCAGTCCCCAGCTGCAAGGGGGAGACTTAGCAAGTGGCGAAGCAGGGCTGCAGGTGTCCCTCTGTCTCTCCCTCACCTATCTCAGTTTCTCTTTCTCCATCCAAAATAAATAAGAAAGGAGAGAGAGAGAGAGAAATGCCCCCCCCCCAAAGAGCCCAGAGGCTGCCCTCCTGCCTCACCCTGTGGTCTGGCCCGTCGTCACCTAGACACCAAACGGCCGGGTTACAGAGACCTCAGGGCGGGAGGGTGCCTTGGCTGGGAGACAGGACAGTGCTCCAGGCCCGCATGGGAGACACCCTGACAACAGACAAGAGTCTGATGCTGTGCTCGCCTCTCCCTGTTTCTGTCTCTCAGTCTGAACATGAAGTCTGACCTCGAGAGCTCCAGGCTCTGGTCCCCACCCCAGAAAGGAAGCCCCACGTTCGGGCTGCACCCCAGTCCCATCAGCGCAGTCCTTGGGGCTGGGAGGACCCAGTCAAGAGAAACAGCTGTCGGCAGCGACGGCTCTCAGGAACAGGGGAGCGGGAAGAGCCGCCCAGCAGACAGGCAGCTCCCGTCTTGAGAAGGAGGGGCAGTCAGGTGGAGACCGGGTGGCGGGACTGTGCAGAAAAGGCGATTTTAAAAACGTCCGTGCGTCTACGGCCATACCACCCTGAACACGCCCCGATCTCGTGAGCTAAAAACGCCCGTGGGTGGCTGCCTTTGGCTCTCCCCAGTCGGTTAGGAGAAGCAAAGAAAATCTGTTGTTCTGCTTCTAATTCTGCTTCTGTTTCCCTGCATTGCTTGACGCTGTGGTCTGTTTACATAATCACGGCTTTACCTGAGACCCGCCCTGCCTGCAGGGCACTGGTTTAATCTCACTGGTTCTCACTCTTTTTCCACTCCGCCCCCTCTCCTTGTCACACCCTGTTTTCCACCATCTAATCCCCGCTGGTTGGCGCTTTTTCCTTCTCCCCACGCCCTATCCTACGCACTTCCTCTTCCTGACACTTCAGCCTCAGGAGACATAAAGGACAGGATTTTCTAATGAATGGAGATTGATTGATCACACTGCATTCCCCGCTCATCAATAAAGATTGAACTGTGTTCCCAGCTCAGCCATGAGTCCCTGGTCGTTGGTCTCCCGCCCGTGAAGCCAGCCCGGCATCTGGCACCTGAACAGGGACCGGCAAAAATCACCTGGAAAGTCAGCAAAACACAACCAGGGTCTCTTTAAAAACTCACCAGGCCACAGGTGAGTACAGACACGCGTGGCTCGTGGACAGAAAGGGGCCGGGGGAGAGATTCCCAGGACTACAGGCCATACTCTTTGGAGGACTGTATGGGGAGTCCTTCAACAAATAAAAATAGAAATTCCTATGGCACAGCAATACCATACTTGGGCGTTTACCCAGTGGACACTCAAACACCAGTTAGAGGAGACACATGCCCCCTGTGCTCACAGCTGCACTGTTCTCAATAGACAAAGACTGGAAGCAGCCTAGATGCCCATCCACGATGACTGGCTAAAGAAGTTATGGGATATAGACTCCATGGAATATTACTCTGCCATCAAAAATGAATATATTGTGTCCTTTGGGACAAGATGGTGGAACTGGAGGTGTTGATACTTAGTGAGATAATTCAAGAGGTAAAAGGCAGCTGCCAGATGGTTTCACTCCCTTGTGGGATGTAGAGGTTTACATGAACTTGCAAATAATAATAATAATAAATCCCAGTCAACAGAAGCAAGTAAACTGTAAGACTCGTGAGAATTCTGGTGGGGATCTTTGTGAGCTAGGAGGGTGGGGACACAGAGCTCTGCTGGTGGATGTGGTGTGGAGCTAGACACTGTCGTTTACAATTTTGTGAGGAAATATTAATAACAAGTAAAATTTTTTTAAAAAACGTCCGTGGGAATCAGCACAGTGGCAAGTGGACTAGGCAGGGAGCAGGTGTGTCGCCTCAAAGCAAAAGGCCTGGGGGAGGCGGGGGCAGGGAGGGGTGGGAGAGGGCTCTTGGGTCCTTCCCGCTGCACCACGCAGCTGTGCCCGTGCCCGTGACTGCACTGCAAACCATGAATTCCTCAATTTAAAATGTGGTAGAAAGGGGCTGGGTGAGGGAGCCCCTGGTTGAGCACGTTACAGTGCGCAAGGAACTGGGTTCGAGCCCCTGGTCCCCACCTGCAGGGGCAGAGTGGTGAAGCAGGGCTGCAGGTGTCTCTGTCTCTCTCCCTCTCTATCTCCCCTTCACTCTCAATTTCTCTCTGTTCAATAATAAATAAATAAAAAGGTTTTTAAAGAGAGAGGGGTGAGAGGCCCTAGCACAGAAACATGTAGACAGCACCCCTGGCCTCGTCCTTTCATTCTGCTGCAGTGAGTTCGTCCGTCATTTCAAAACTGACACGTTGGGTCAGCCCCGTGTCACTCCCTCCCCGGGCCCGGGGACACTGGGGGGAGCAGGGTAGGAAGCTCACTGAGAAACTTCACATATCCTTTGCCCTGACTGTTTTTTCTGTCTTGTGGAATTGGAAGTTATAACAATGGTTTTCTTCAGAGCAATATAGAAAACTCTTTTTTATTGCAAACAGCTAAATAAAGGCTAGCAAAACAACAGGCTCAATTTTTAGTGTAGATCTTTAAATTATAGGAAACTTGTCTCTTGGCCAATTTGCCCTGGACTGGAGCCAGAATAGATGTCTCCATCCCCACCCTCACCCTGATACTTACTGTGGGCAAGATAAAAACTCTTAATTTTGAAAACTCCAGCCAAGCGTTGACTGAGAGGGAGGGGAGCCCCCTCCGCTGCACCCACCAGAAATCATATTACTTTATCCGCACTCATCTCTGGAAATCAAATTCTGAGCACATGAAACTTTAAAAAAAGGAAGTCTCAAATATTTTGATAGTCTATTATAAATCAAGTTTTAATAACTCGAGGTGTCTACAAGAACAATCAATAAGTGCAGGGGAGCTCGCTGGCTAAATATTTCTGAGTGATTGCTTTCCACGGGCTGTGGGCTGGAAACACAGAAGCATCTCTCTTCCCTTCATAGCACAAAGACAGCCTCTGCCGCTCACCTCCACACACACTCGTGCTCACACACACACACACACACATACACAGTCACACACACAGACACAGTCACACACTCAGTCACACACACAGCCACAGTCACACACAGACACAGTCACAGTCACACTCAGTCACACACATATAGTCACACACAGTCACAGTCACACACTCAGTCATACACAGTCACACACACGGTCACAGTTTCACAGTCACACACACAGACACAGTCATACAGTCACACATAGACACAGTCATAGTCATACACTCAGTCACACACACAGACACGCACAGAGACACAGTCACAGTCATTCAGTCACACACAGTCACAATAACACACAGACACACACTCAGTCACACACACACACTCAGTCACACCCACACAGTCACAATCACACAATAACACACAGACACACACTCACACACATACACAGTCACACTGTACATACACGGTCATGCTCACACAGCCACACACTTAGTCACACTCACACACACAGTCACACATACCCAGTCAGTTACACACTCAAATGCATGCACACACACACACACACACACACACACACACACACACACACACACACACACACCTGTTTTCTTGTTTTTAATTAACAAGATTTGAGACCCAAGTGCAGCCGCACCAAGTGAGATTGTGAGGGGTGACGTTTCGTCGCTGAAAGATGAGTCTGTCTGTCTCTCTCCCTGTGGACTTGACAAACGTCTCACCCCCTCCTATTTATCTTGCTTTCAACACCCATGATGCCTCTGTCACTTCACTGATATCCAAAGCTGTCTCTTAATTACGCAGAGGTGGGCATAAATCTTGTTTACCATCTTTCTGATGTTCGCTTTCTAATAATCACAGCGAGAGGCCCGGTGTGGTGCAGAGGACAGAGTGAAGGCTGGGGGGGCTGTGGAGCCAGCAGGAGCCAGCAGCCTGTGCCCTGCAGCAGGAGCGGGGCCCCGGGCTGGGGGGTGGGCTGGGGGGACAGCTGGTGACACCAGAGCTGTGGAGAAGATGGGGACACAGCCTTCCCTTCCCCGGCCGCAAGTCCAATTCAGCAGGTGCCACTTCAGCCGCCCTGGTGCGGGAGCGAGATACAGATACAGATATAGATATAGAGCCAGACCATGCGGGAAGCCATGACGTGATGATCTTTGAAGAGGCTTGTCCCCTGGGGTTGGTCACAGCCGTGCTCCCCGAGGCCCCTCGTGTGCCCAGCTCAGGAAGGGCAGGGCGCAGGCCTGAGGGGCAGGCCAGCTCTGCACACGGGCAGACAGACTCGCTGGGTGTCCTCAGGAGGATGTGGGCAGCATCTCAAAAGGCAGCGGAATTAGGGTCAGGGCAGGCGGGACACGCACCCCAGACAGAGAGAAACGCAATGAGAGAAAAAAAATGGGCCATGGATCCAAAAAATGCTGTCAGGCTAGGCAGCCGCACGCCCAGTGGAGCGCACTGCTTACCGTGTGTGAGGACCTGGGTTCAAGCCTCTGATCCCCACCTACCTGCAGGGGGCAAATTTCACGAGTGGTAAAGCAGGTAACAAACAGTGCAGCCCTGCCTCACCACTCGTGAAGCATCCCCACTGCAGGTGGGGGTCAGAGGCTCGAACCCGGGTCCTTGTGCACTGTTGCCTCATCTTTCCTTCTCTGTCCCATTCTTCTTCCCTTGTAATTTCTCTGTCCCTATCCATAATAAAATAAATAAGTAAAAAATAAAGAAGCGATTTCAAGGGGCCGGGTGGTGGCGCACCTGGTTGAACACACGTTACAGCGCACAGGGACCCAGGTTCATGCCCCCCAACCCCCCCCACCTGTTGGGGAAGCTTCACAGGCAGTGAAGCAGGGCTTCAGGTATCTCTCTCCCTCTCTATCTCCTCCTTCTTCACAACTTCTGGCTATCTCTATCCAATAAATAAAGAAAATATAATAAAAAATGTTTAAAGAAAATATTGGGACCGGGTGGTAGCTCACCAGGTTAAATGCACATCGTGCAAAATTCAAGGACCGGCGCAAGGATCCCGGTTCGAGCCCCCGGCTCCCCACCTGCAGGGGAGTCGCTTCCCAGGCGGTGAAGCAGGTCTGCAGGTGTCTGTCTTTCTCTCCCCGTCTCTGTCTTCCCCTCCTCTCTCCATTTCTCTCTGAACTGTCCAAGCACAGCAGCAGCAAAAACAATAGAAAAAAGATGGCCACCAGGAGCAGTGGCTTCTTAGTGCAGGCACCGAGCTCCGGCAAGAACCCTGGAGGCCATATATATAAAGAATATTCATTTTAGGGGGTGGGTGGTGGCGCACCTGGTTGAGCACACATGTTACAGTGCACAAGGACCTGAGTTCGAGCCCCTGGTCCCCACCTGCAGGGGGAAAGCTTTGTGAGTGGTGAAGCAGGGCTGCAGGTGTCTCTGCCTCTCTCCCTTCCTATCACCCCCCTACCCTCTTAATTTTGGGCTGTATCTATCTAATAAATAAATAAATAAATAAAAAAGAATATTCATTTTAAAAAAGAAAGTTATATGGCTAAACCAGTGATACTATCCACAATGCAATGACAGTAAATTAATGATGATGATGATGATCGAGTATTTGGTTTAGCAGGTGCAAATATAACTGAAAAGCGCTTTTAAAATTCTGGCACAGCAGCTGCGAAAATACTCTGAGTAACAGAACACTGAGCATCCACACCTGAGTCTCCTGGTTCAATTCCCAGCTCCTCTCTCTCTGTCTCTCTCCCCTCCCTCCTTCTCCCTTCTCTCTGCCTTATATGAAATCCTGTCTTTCCCGCATATGTAACAAATATTTAAAATAATCCCAGCTCCAGTCGAGGCACAAGGACAAGGTGTCCTCAACCTGCCGCTTCCCCCAGGTGACCAGGGCACAGGCAGCAGTGAGGGGTTGGCATGGCCTTGGCCGCTGAGCAGATGAGACCCAGCACTCTGCACACAGCTGGGACGCTGGTGGGGGTGTTCTAATCACAGCGTGAGCGGGACGGGAAAGCTTGCGGCATTCCAGGACATCCAAAAAAGATGTTTACAACATACACGGACCCTCGAAGGGAGGAGTCAGAGAGGGGACTCTGCAGTTGTAAGGGTTCCTCCATTCTGTTTCCATGATCCTTAATGTAGAGGTGTTTTTAATCCCCTTCTGAAGAGAGTCAGAGTCATTGATGATTATATATGGCAACAAACAGGGAGGCTTGTGTTGTAACTCTGGCAGGGCATGTACTTCATTTGATTTATTTTATTTATTTTAGTGATCTGCTTTCTCTGGCTGGTTGAAAATGGGAGAAAGTCAGACCTGGCCACACAGGAAGGTGCTGGAGCTGGGTGTCTCCCCGTCACTGACAGGTTTCAAGAGGCAGCCCCGGCCTAGTCGTCTGCCCCTTCCTCCAAGCGGCTCCTGCCTGAGCCACCGTCAGGGCTCCTTCCCAGCTCCGGTGGGAATTAGCAGGTGTTTTCCAAGAGCTTCCGTGACGGTTCCCTCCAGGAGACGGTCACCTCACAGTCTCAGCTGCCTCTCTGGGACACCTTGACCTGGAAGCAGGCAGCTCCGCCTGTGAGGACCCTTAATGACAGTTCTGTTGGGCCCTGTGCTCACGGTTCACGTGCGGAGGTCTGAATGTAATTGATCTCTCTCCCTTACACGAGAAACACTGCCATAAGCCAGTCGCAGCCCCACGCTCCAGACAGAGAGAAATAATAATGATGTCACCTTGAGATTCAAAGATCCTGGAATAGTAATAGTCTCCCAGCCGCGATGACCTCTCCAATACTAAATCTTTACCGCCTCAGCGTTCTTTCTGAATTATTCATGCAAGCCTTTCCTTCACTAACAGACCCGAGGAATGAATGTGTCCTGCTGTCAGATCTACAGGTATCCGGGGGAAATGTAAATGCTTTGTGGCAGCACCCCTGCACCCCCGTACCTGCACCACCTACACCCCTACCCGCACCACCTACACCTGCACCCACACCACCTACACCCGCACACACACCACCTACACCCACACCCACACCACCTACACCCACACCACCCACACCCACACCACCCCCACCCACACCACCTACACCCACACCACCCACACCCATACCACCCACACCCACACCACCCACACCCACACCACCTACACCCACACCCACACCACCTACACCCGTACCCACACCACCCACACCCACACCACCTACACCCACACCATCTACACCCACACAACCCACATCCACACCCACACCACCTACACCTGCACCCACACCACTTACACCCACACCACCTACACTCACACCACCTACACCCACACCACCCACAACCACACCACTTACACCCACACCACCTACACCCACACCATCCACAACCACACCACCCACACCCACCCCACCCGCACCCACACCACCCACACCACCCACAACCACACCACCTACACCCACACCACCCACACCCACACCACCTACACCCACACCACCCACACCACCCACAACCACACCACCTACACCCACACCACCTACACCCACACCACCTATGCCCACACCACCTACACCCACACCACATCATAACTTGTGCATCATAACTTGTGAGCTCAACCAGGTGCGCCACCACCTGGACCCCTGTTGCACAGATTCCCCCGAGGCCTGAGCTGTAGAGTTCTGAGTAACACCCCCGGCTGTTGGGAAATTGTGAGGATGTGGTTGAGCTTGGCAGGGCTTGAACCTGAGGAGTGAGTCAATCCTGTCAGTCTCTCTCTCTGCCGAGAGGTTAAGCAGGGAGGGACAGGAGTAACCCCAAAGGTTTGCCTCGTCCTATCAGACTCCCTGCCTCACAAAGAACCCCACATTCCTGATACTATGGCCATTAGATAAAAAGAAAGGGGGAAGATGTCGGGCAGTCGCCCTGCTCTGCTCCATCCTCCATTGCTGACACTGTGGTCTATTCACATGATCGTTATTCTGCCTGAGAGATCCCCACCATGTTATCCCCTCAGGGTATTGCTAATTCCCACCAGTAAAAACCATCGTAACAGTTGGTAAGGATGCTTCCACCTTCCCAGCATGCTTTGCCTCTCTCCACCCCCTTTCCTAGCGATTTCCATTTCCGACTTGCCACTTCGGTTTTTATCCCATAAAACCCGCTTCTGTTCCTGGTTTTGCTCTCTTTTCTCTCCGGAGTCCCGACCTGCAGAAGGGCTGCCGTGCAGAGTGGGAGGCCATTGCGGTCCACGTGGCCTAACCCGCTGTGCTCACACCTGACTCTGGAGCCCCACATCAGTAAAGAATTGTATTACCATGCTGCCTCGAGTTCCTGGTCTCTCTCCCGCGAAGCTAGCTCGGCCCCCGCCCCCTCCCTTCACCCACTCCAACAAGTTCTCTGGTGGGGGGGGTGACTTCTGGTCCACCTCTGCTCAGTGCTGGGAGGGGACTGGGTGCTGGCTGGTGCAGGGACCCCTCGCAGCTTGACTTCCCACAATGCAGTTCTGCGTGGAGGCTCTGCCTTCTTCCCTCCCCAACGGCCCAGCTCCCAAACTCCTGGGAAGCTGAGGATGATTCTGCATTGGTGGGAGGCCTGGACAGTGACTCTGTGTTTGCGTGTGGTGGGCGGGGGCTGCAGGGCCATCTCAGAGGCCCCGTGGAGGCAGGCGGGGTCAGGGGCTGACCACTGCTCCTGTCCTGCCGGCCCTTTCTCCGAGCCTGGCATCTGGCTTTAGACAGACGTGCTCTGAGCTGGTGCACAGTTACTGAAGCCGGCTGGGAACTGGGCACTTGGGAAATAGGATGCGTGGGGGCTGGGAAAGAGGGCGTGCGGCTTTTTTTCCTTAACCAGAGCACTGTCAGCTCTGGCTTATGGTGGTGTGGGGAACTGAACCCGGGACTTTGAAGCCTCAAGCATGAGAGTCTCTTTGCAGAACCATTATGCCGTCTCCCCAGCCTTTTCTGTTTTTAATGCCACGCCAGCCCCACATTGGGCAGCGGCCGCCATCCTTGGCCCGATGATCAGCTCGCCTGGCTTGAGAAACATGAAATGGAATCGAAAAACAGCCCAGAAGTGGAAAGCTGCTTTCTGCGGCATTGTCAACAGCAGAGAAGTGTACCCTTTAGAACTGCTTCCCTTTAAATGGTAGCTTTTATTTTTTAAAACCAAATTTAAGCTTATTTTTAACTGAAGTTGCTCTGCGCCCAGGAGCAAGCTCCATCTCTTCAAGCACCAACTTGGTGTCTGAGGCCCATAAATGGCAGGTTCAGTGCCCAGCCCCCTTGTGCCAGCCTGCCCCTCTCCCTCACTCTCTCATAACGGCTACGTCTTTGCCACCAGGGTGGGGCTCAGCACCTGCACGATCACTCCATTAATTCCAGTTTCCTCCCTTCTTACAGACTCAGAGAGAAATGGAGGGAGGGAGGGAAGGAGGGAAGGATGGAGGGATGGATGGAGGGAGGGAGGGAGAGAGGAGGAGGAGGCCGACAGCAGCACTCCACAACTGGGAAAGCCTCCGGAGCCCTGCACGTGGGGTCCAGGGGCTTGAACCCTGCCAACACCCTGCCCCAATATACAAATCTTTTTCTTAATATTTATTTATTTATTCCCCTTTTGTTGCCCTTGTTTTTTATTATTGTTGTTATTGATGTCATTGTTGTTAGATAGGACAGAGAGAAGTGGAGAGAGGAGGGTGAAGACAGAGAGGGGGGAGAGAAAGACAGACACCTGCTTCACCACCTGCAGGTGGGGAGCCGGGGGCTCGAACCGGGATCCTTAGACAAGTCCTTGCACTTTGCGCCCATGTGCTTAACCCACGGCACCACCGCACGAGTCTTTAAAAACAATGAAGATAGCTTTGATTTGCCACTGGCTCACAGGGCCATGTGAATTCTAGGAATGCAGCCTCACACCCACCTCAGCAGAGACAGACTACGGACACGGCCAGACACAGTGGGGTGGGGGTGGGTGGGGGGGTAACAGGACGGGAAACGCCTGTGGGACAGAAGCCTCCCGGAACATCTTTCGCAACCAGATGGTGGCGCACCGGGCCAGGCGCACACGCTGCAGTGCACAAAGACCTGGGTTCAAGGCCCGGGTCCCCACCTGCCAGTGGAAGGCGCTGTTTTCAGGTGCAGTCCTGATCCCAGATCACGTCCAAAAGAGAAAGATAGGGAGAGTCTGGGAAACAGTTCGCCCCGTGAGCAAGCACTTCTCCAAGCCTGAGGTGCTTGCCGAGCCCTGGAGCCACACAGGCAGCGCTGAGGAGGCTCCAGGGAAGGTGGGGCTGTGCTGTGGGGTCTCTCTTCTCTGGTGTCTCTCTGTCTCTCTCTC